>NC_141611.1:1186306-1486306 GCF_047967505.1 Dipteris shenzhenensis | reverse complement strand
AGGAGTGGGAGATGTTCCCATCCTTCTAGATTCAGGAAAGAAAAAGTATATCCCCCGATATGTCTGGTATGTTTCTGAATTGAGGAAAAATCTTGTTTTCGTTCCATCCATGGCTCATGATCATCACATGCTTGTGGAATTCCAAGATGATCAATGCATGATCAAAGATTCAAAGAAAGGGTATGAGATTGTGGCTCTACAAGCTTGATGCTCAGCCCTATAATCAACATGCTATGGCAGTGTCTTCTTCTACTCCAGGTGATTTATGACATGCTAGGTTTGTTCATGCACATCACAGAGCTTTGGCATATTTGCATAATCATAATATTTTTAAAGGATTGCCGAAATTATAGCAGCCCACTCAAGAGGTGTGTGAAGCTTGTGCTCTTGGAAAGTTACATCGCCTACCGTTCCAAAAGGATGGTCCAAGTTCTCAGTAGGAGCACAAAGGGTCTTGCAGATTGTGTATAGTGATGTTTGTGGACCAATGAATGTCGCAACCCATCTATGTCTGGGACCAAGTGTAGAGAAAAAGTGTTTATTGACTCTCCCTCCCATCTGTATCCAAAAGGACTCCCGTGCATGGAAGGCATACTCTGCTCTCTGATCAAGCAATGTCTGCAAGTGAGCCCTTGCCGCAACAAGGCGCTCCTGTATCCAAGCATCTGATGGTCGTCTCTACCCCTCCCTCTGCAAGGATGCCAACTGCCGACGGATACCAATCCCCACCTGAGTACCTCACTCGCCGAGCACGAGCAACGGAGTGATAAAAGTTGCTGATACTGCCACATGTGAAGGATTAGCCACCCCCCCTGCATGTGAGAAACCCAGATCTCCAAGACTGCCTCTATGAGAGTCTCATCCGTGTATAAGGCATCGGGGATCCTGATACTGTGAGACCTTCCTCTCAGATGGGGCTCTGAGATGGACAAAACTACCGGCAAATGGTCAGAAGTGGAAACACCAGGTGCAATGCAAACTGTCCCCCCTCTATCAAGAGCCCAATCATCCACATAGAATCTATCAATTCGAGCATGGATAGGCATCTGCATCCTATGGTTCGACCATGAAAACAAAAGTTATTAAGACTGAATATGAAATGCATCATGTGACCAAACATCTCTGCCACTGAACCTGAACAAGAAGGCATCCCAAGCTGCTCTCTCGAGGGAATGAATACCACCTTCTCTGCCCCCTTGCTTATCAGAAGGTGCCTCAACCATGTTGAAGTCACCTCCAGTAATCCACGAATCTGCAATATCAGCCCATGAAAGCAACTCTTTCCAAAGCAGAACACGGTCCTCTCTGTTGTTTGGAGCATAGAGATTGAGGAAACCAACCTTACGTCCGTCAATCAGAAGTAAAACCCACTGGGCTCTGGAGGGGGTTATGGTACCGTGTCCAATGATGAGAGGGAGAATAGAATCTGAAACTGATATGCATGTACCTCCTCTGGTTCCCAAGGCAGGAAGCCAAAAAGTCCGGCCTGAAAGTTGCTTACTTGACTTGGAGCAATCTCTAACATCCAGTTTGTGTTCCTGAAGAAAAAGAATGTCTAGGGAACCACCTGAAACTCTTGGATGGAGCTAATTTCTGATCAGTTGTCTGCGACGGTGATGAGGGATGCCGCCCAATCCCTGTATATTCCAAATGGCTATCCTCATCGGCGAAAGGAAGCAGGTTGGAATACCTTACCTAACCTGGTGGCGGAAAAAGAACCTTCCACCGGAGCTGACCTCCTGCCATACACATGAGGTCCAAGGGGAGGAAAGTCCACATGTGAGAGAGAGAAAGATCTCTCAAAAGGGATGCCGATAATTGGCTCTCTGAAAGAGAGTGTCAGGCAACTTATTAACTCTGACCGGGTTTTGCAGTCTCATCCGGATATTGTCATGCACTTAGCGACAGCTTTCTATGCCTCCCTTCTTTCTACAGATTCTGACACACAGGCCAGAGATGTGGCTAGAGATGAAATTTGGCAGAGTTTACCTGTTTTGGTCACACCAAAGATGATATGCTCACTTGATGCATGCTTTACCAACACAAAGTTCAAGATTGCTCTCTCCGCCCTTCATAAGGGCAAATGCCCTGGTTTCGGTGGTCTTACTCCTCCTTTTTTTATAGCTTTTTGGGATATGATAGGTGATCATATTACTTCAGCCCTGCAAGGCATTTGGGACTCGAGCGAGATGCCTGACTCACTGACCGAGGGACTCATTCACCTTATCCCGAAAGGTGGCAATAGGAATTTTGTATCCCATTGGAGACCCATCACTCTTTTGGGCACTCTATACAAAATCCTTGCCAAGGTGATCAGCATTCGATTGCAGCCCCTTCTTCCAGACCTCATCCATGATACTCAGACAGGCTTTGTGCATGGCAGGAGCATATTTGATAATATCTTTTCCTTTTGGGAAGCCACAGAGTGGGCTATGCAGAGCGGCAGAGGCTGGCAATTCTACTCCTAGACCTTGAGAAAGCCTATGACAAAGTAGATTGGGGTTTTCTTGAGGGCAATCTTCTACAATTTGGATTTTCAGATGCATGGATTAGAGGCACCGTGGCCTCCCTTTACAGATCAGCCCACAGCCAGGTTTTGATTGGAGGGGTAAGGGGTGACAGGTTTCAGATTTCCAGATCAGTTCGTCAGGGATGCCCTTTAGCCCCCTTCCTCTTCTTTTTATGGCAGAAGCTATGAGTATCTTCCTTAGATCTCAGGCTGAGCTTTATGGGTTGAGATTGCCCTTGAGACAAGAGCAGGAGCTTCTTGGCTGATGATAGTGCTATTTTTATTGAGGCCTCTTCGCAGTCACTTGATTCTATCTAGACAGCCTTGGATATTTTTTGCTCAACTGCAGGGGCACACATTAACTAGCATAAATCCTTTGGGTTTTGGATCAGTGATGAGGACACTCTAGGCCGGGGAGTTGACATTGGCTTTTCCTGGATTCAGAGGGGTGTTCCTATTAGATATTTGGGATGCCAGGTAGGATTGGGCATCTCTCTAGCACAACAGTTTTCCCCAATACTAGAAAGTATAAGGAAAAAGCTCCTTTTTTGGAGCTTAGCCAAACTCGACCTTGCCTCTAGAGTTGTGGTAGTGAACCAAGTTCTCTTGGCCACCGCCTGGTTTGTGTGTTCCTGCTGGTGCCGGTCTAGGGATTGCATCACTCAGCTCATTGGACCAGTCAGAAATTTTTTATGGAGTGGACTTGATGGCACGGCAGATGTTGCAGCGAGGGTGGCCTGGGAGACCATTATTCTCCCTACATGGGAAGGGGGCCTTAATATCATTGACTCGGACTTGCAGTGCAGGGCATTGCTTTGTAAGGTAGTGGTAAGGGGACTCATGCCTAGGCAGGAACCTTGGAAGGATTTCTTTTTTGGACACATTTAGGCTTGCACACCTACCTTGGGAGATAATTGGGTGGACAGCCCTCGCTGGATTTTTACTTCCACCTCTCTGAGATCTCCTGCCTCTCCTCTCATGACTGCCATCCTCAAAGCTTGGGGGAGCTTCAGGAACACTCTTTGAAGGATTCTGCCCTCTACCCTTGAAGAGATTGATAGGCAACTGGTCATTTAAAACGACAGTATACTTAATGAGCATGGCAGACCACTGGGCAATTCCCATTATATGCAGTGGTCTAGATGGGAGAGAGGCCCCGCCTACACAGTAGGCACTTGGAAGGCTTTTATCAGGCTACTTGAGGATCAGAGGCTATAGTCCATGAGTCACCTCAGAGGGGTAGCATGCAGGATTCAGTAGATAGATGCAACCATCCCAGTGGAATGGACAGTTGAGATGCCTATTACTTCCACCACTTAGATGGGAGCTTTTTCGAGGACAGCAGTTCCTCTACAGGTGATCGCTCTTCGAGGTCTCGGGGATCTTAAGATGCTCTGGTCTTTGACTTTGGGGATGGAGGTATACTCTCTAGATCCAAGGATGATATTCTTCTAGAGGTTGCCTTTCAGCCTATCAGGATTGCTGGTTTTGTGGACCATGGAGCGGGCTTGCAATGGTACTTAGACCCCGACCCTCTGCTCTTGGCCCTGGGATCCTGGAGGTTGTGGTTATATGGGAGGTGCACCTATCAGGTGCTTGCAGTGGAACCCTGGAGAGTGGGAGTGGATAGATCATGGGCACCGAGAGAGGGGGATTCCCTTCTTTCGTTTCACGGTTGGTAATGCCAGGAGATTTCAGTTGAGCAGTAGAGGTTGGATTCCTTCCAGAGCCCCTATTGGGATAGCTTCTTCATCACTGCAGATTTGCGTAGGAATTTCTAGAGGAGGCTCTAGAAATCCCTCAGAAATATAAAGATCACTCTTTTCTTTTGGCTTTCTATTCATGGAGGGATTGCAGTGAATGTGTGGAGATCACGATTTGGGGCTGATCCCACTTGCCCTCGCTGTCATTCTGCACAGGAGTCAATGCAACATTGCCTTTGGGACTGCAATCAAGTGAGGACTGTTTGGAAAGGAGTTGCTCAGATACTCAGTCACACCTACTAACACCTATCTAGGCATACCATGTGTTCACACACTCACAACCTTAGACCTTAGGACTCTAGATGCCATTACATCAATTTGTCCATCATTCCTCCCCACAAATTGATGACCTCAATCTTAGTAGTAGTCCATGGGAAACTTCATGGCTTGCCCACCTCTAGTGGCAACACACATGATCCACAACCTGGTACTCACTCTAGTTGCATCAACAGTAGACTCATTTGGGCATCCTCATCCCAACATGATCTCACGCTGACTTTGGTTTGTTGGTTTACAATTGGGAGATAGACAATGACTATGCATGGGAATACCCTTAGATCCAACGAGGTAACACATAATACTAACAATCATTTGAGGGGGACATCCCAAGGCAGAGAACCCTTATTGACCACACACACAAAAACATTCTAAGTGGAAGATGTGGGAAAATACCCCCCTTTGATGGCATGTCTTGTCCTTTTTCTCCTTCTCTTCCAAGCTACCATAGTGTGAGGTTCATTGTCATTGGAGAGATTCTTGGTGTAGCCAATCTTGTAACTCCTTTGCTCTTTGTCCTTCTTCACACTCTTTAATGTATCTTGTCCATATTCTGCAATACAAGATCCTTGTAGTCCTTTCTCTTTGAGTGTCCAAGCCTTAAAAACATTTTGTGAATCATATGGACTGAAGAGGATCTTACCACTTGTCATGCAAGGGCAGTGTCCACTCTTGTACAAGAGGTGGTCATGATTGTATGGCATGTTGAGAGTTGTGGTGCCATGAGCATATGTAGAGCAAAGGTATGAGTAAAGAGAAAGCTGCCACATGGCATGGAGGAGATATCCCACATGTGAGCAAGCAAATGGATGTAAGTATCCTCACCTATAAAAGGGAGGTTCATTTGAAGTAATATCAATCAAGCACTTTGCACTATCTCAAGATTCTCTTTATGAGTCCAGGTTCATCTATCTTGGAACCTAATTGACTTGAGGTACATGTCATGAGCACTCTCTTCATCATGTCTCCACATAGGTTCCATCCACCTTAGAGTGCTCCATAGATGCTGAGCCACACATGTTTTGTCATGGTATCAGAGCATAGGTTTAGCTCTCCTAGTTTAGCTCATTAGTAGTTCACTAGGATTGCTTCCATTTCTAGATTAGTCATAGGCATGTCTTAGGAGCTCATGTTTTTCTCCTAGGTTAGTTTAGTGAACCACCTAATAGACAGCCTTATAGGGTCAATGCCACTCAAAAAGAGGAGATTATCACTCAACACTTGCTAGCCAAAGGGCTATATTCCTCTCCTTTCTGTTCCCGTGTACTTCTATTGCACAAGAAAAATGGTTCCTTTCGTATGTGCGTTGATTATCACGCACTAAACAAAATGACTATTAAGTAGATTCCCTATTCCACGCATGGATGATGTGCGGGATCAGCTCAATGGAGCTTCGTATTTAGCAGGATAGATTTGAAAAGTGGTTATCATCAAGTGTGCATATAACCATAGGATGTGCACAAGACATTTTGTGAATCATATGGACTGAAGAGGATCTTACCACTTGTCATGCAAGGGCAGTGTCCACTCTTGTACAAGAGGTGGTCATGATTGTATGGCATGTTGAGAGTTGTGGTGCCATGAGCACATGTAGAGCAAAGGTATGAGTAAAGAGAAAGCTGCCACATGGCATGGAGGAGATATCCCACATGTGAGCAAGCAAATGGATGTAAGTATCCTCACCTATAAAAGGGAGGTTCATTTGAAGTAATATCAATCAAGCACTTTGCACTATCTCAAGATTCTCTTTATGAGTCCAGGTTAATCTATCTTGGAACCTAATTGACTTGAGGTACATGTCATGAGCACTCTCTTCATCATGTCTCCACATAGGTTCCATCCACCTTAGAGTGCTCCATAGATGCTGAGCCACACATGTTTTGTCATGGTATCAGAGCATAGGTTTAGCTCTCCTAGTTTAGCTCATTAGTAGTTCACTAGGATTGCTTCCATTTCTAGATTAGTCATAGGCATGTCTTAGGAGCTCATGTTTTTCTCCTAGGTTAGTTTTAGTTTTAGATTAAGAACAAATTTCCATCCCTTGAGAGAGAGAAATTTCCGTCCACTTTGAGAAAATTTCCATCCATATTTTCATTCATCGCTTGAGTTGTTTGTGAGGATTTCTCTTCATTCCATTGAGAGATTGTGAGTGATGCTTTGAAAAGAAATATAGGGAGAGTTTGAGAGTTATTCCGAGAGAATTCCAAGAATTCCTTCTTCTCCAATTGAGAAACAAAGCCTCAGAATGTTGAGAAAAGGGGAGATAGAGCTTGTTACTTCATCTACTCCAACTATGACTCTAAGCAACTACTATAGCTGCGACCAGCCAACTACAATGACACTCTGCTTCTACGTGCAAGCAGGCTGCAGGAAGCGCACACAACTACAAGGGATGACCTCTCAGACTTCAGCCTAGCACACGAGCTCTAGAAGCCAAAGAACGGCGGCTCTCTCTGCCCGTGTGCTCCATCTCTTGGAGACCCGACTCACTAACAACTCTGGTGCCTCCATACTCCTCTCCAAAAAGGGCCTCTGACTCGAACGAAGCCTCCCTCAATGACCATGGCTCCTGCAACTCTAAAAGCCAGCGCAACCCCAGCCCGAATCTATAGCAGCAGCAGCCACCACAGCTTCAGCGCCATCCAAGAGCCCTCAACAAGCCTCTACAGAGGCTGCAAGCCACCTACACGACAAGCAGCCATGACACAGAAGCAAATAGCTAGCTGCACGGCTCACTGGCCTGCTCCAGCAAACAGCGCACATGCTTCAACAGCCTCACCTACGACTCCTACAGGAACTCCTATGCGATGCGGCTCCAACCTCCCACCAGCTGACCTGAGCGCCGATGCCTCTGCACCGCTCCAAGGCTCACAGTACACTTGCGGCTGCTCCTCCAGCACTAGCAAGGGCCCTTCCATAATGCGCTACTGGCCAGCCATCCCCGACGACTCTCCTCCGTCTCCAAATGTGGCAACTCCAGCGAAGCCAAAGTAAAATCTGTCGACTGCCTGTGCATCCTCGACCTTCTAGCAACGAACCTCTGCGCCTTCAACGCCATCGCCGTAGCTTCAATGCTTCAATTCCTCCAAGGTTCTCAACAAAGACACGTGGCAACCTTTGGTAAGGACACATGGCAAGATAAAAACTAATCACGGTTAGGTGTATTTGACCTTGGGTCAACCAATGGATAAGGTTGGTCAAGCTAACCCCGATCAGGTCAACCCAATATGCCATGATTAAGTTAGAGTTAGGGCTAGTTAAGCCACAGCAGCATGCACAGTCAGTAGTGCCTTCTAAGCACACAGCCTCTTGTTAAGCACAGTATGGAATTCAGCATGTGAATCCCTGTGCCACATCATCAATGGCCCTCTTCTTCACAAAACCTTCAACAAGGCGTAACTTGCAATCCAAGAAGAATTTGCACACGCTCCAAAAAGAAAAAGTGATCGTTTTTTTGAGCCCTATGCGCCTATTAAAGCAGAATCATTGTATGCAATTAGACACTGCCAATATTGAAAGAAATCGATTGGTAAGACCTTTGCAACAAATGATAAATCAAAGCATGAATGCATACATCATTGTCAAAAGCATGCCGAAAGCACAAGTGCATGAGATGACCATAGCACGAAGCATGGCATCCACACATAAAGCATCAAGGCACATGGAAGCATCATGCATGAAGCTACACAAGGAAGAAGATTGTAGATTGAAGAACTAGCAAGTCAACTACGAGGAGTCATCATCAAGCCATGAGCAGAATGACAGGAAGAACATGTATTGTGAAACAAAAACCTTGCTAACCTTGCCTATATTTTGTAATCAAACCTGACCACCTGAGAGTAGCTATGAAAGCACCCAGGGGAGGTATTTACATGTAAAAGCCACACTTGACCACCTTAAGTAGCAATGCAAGCACTAAGGGGAGGTGATGGAATGTAACTCACATCTGACCACCTTGCAGTAGCCAAAGGATTATGGCACCAAGGGGAGGTGTTGAGAGTTGTGGTGCCATGAGCACATGTAGAGCAAAGGTATGAGTAAAGGGAAAGCTACCACATGGCATGGAGGACATATCCCACATGTGAGCAAGAAAATGGATGTAAGTACCCTCACCTTTAAAAGGGAGGTTCATTTGAAGTAATATCAATCAAGCACTTTGCACTATCTCAAGATTCTCTTTATGAGTCCAAGCTAATCTATCTTGGAACCTAATTAACTTGAGGTACATGTCATGAGCACTCTCTTCATCATGTCTCCACATAGGTTCCATCCACCTGAGAGTACTCCATAGATCCTGAGCCACACATGTTTTGTCATGGCAAGGTATAGTCAACCAAATGCAAGTGCATTTCATACATCATGAAAGATACTGAAACCATAACTAAGGCATCTTCAAAATAAGAATCATACTGGTTGTAGTTGAAACCTTTGTTCCAATCATATCCATTGGAAATCATCATGCAAGTCATGATATATTATTCCTTCATTTAAGCTCTTGTCATGGTCAATCCACACTAGTCAACTAGTCAACTAGACAACAAGATAGTATGACTTGAAATCCACTTCAAAGTACCATAGCTTCAATCCTCAATATAAAAGATGAAGAATGCATTCAAAAGAGCATTCTTAGAACTGAAAAAAACAATCTCTGAATCTCTGAACTGTGCTTTAACTCCTCAAGCATCACCTTAGCATTTAGTGTAGCATCAAACGAAAAAAATAGTCTAGAAATGCTTGCAGAAAACAGAGGAACCTTGGAGGATTGCTACCTCACTCCACAAAGCATCAAGAAGAGGGCATTTGCTGTGCAATAGCATTAGTAGGTTGCATATGTGTGGGTAGTCATCCCTAAAAGTTGGGATTGTACCGACACTTATCTTTACTATGGTTGTCTTTGGAGCAGAATCTACATGGAGTTCTATCCTATTTTGGTGACACCCCGAGGTTCTTAAGGTGCTCTTTAATGATCCTTTCTAATTTTGAGTCTCCTTTTGAGCTCTGTTTCTTTCTGCCAATTGTTTTAGGCTTGGCCTTATTGTTGGTGTGTCACATTTTCTTTTTCTTTCAATCATCATCTGAATCGGACTTTGAATTTGCGCTAAATTCTTCACTATCATCCTCCTCTGAGCTGGCGTCTTCTTCTTCATTGGACTCTATGTTGGAGTCCTAATACTTCTTCTTTTTTCCTCTTTTGTCCTTTGGCTTGATGATGCCAAACCTTCTTTCAGCTCATTGAGCTACTTCCATAAGGTTATTGAAATTTTTGGCTCTTGCCAACTTATCTCTTCCTGCCATTATAGTTCTTAATTGCTTGTTGAGACCCTTACAAAAGTAATCTCCTAATTGTTCCTTAGATGGCCTTTGTGGTGCTGCTAGTCTCCTATTCAGACTTATAATTTTTTGGGCATAAACCTCTACCAAAAGGTCTTTTGTTTGAGCGTTTACAACCTTTTCAGAATGGCTTCTGGTGTATTTTCTTTGCAAAATCTTCCCAAAAAATCTTGCTTTAACTCATCATATGTAGCAAAATGTGCAAGACCATATTGCATAAACAAGACATAGCTTTACCTTCAAATGTAGCAGCAAATTGTTCCTTTTTTACTGCATCTAGTAGTTGTGCTAAGCCGTTGGCTACCCATCTCGTTTTGACTTGCCTCATGTGACTGTCGGGGTCATATCCTTTCTTGCCTATGAATTTCACAGCCTTGATCATTGGATTCTACATCTTGGGTGGTTGATGGGGTGGAACCGGTTGTGGGAGTGGAGCAGGCTATTGTCTTTGCATTGAGGAGGTAATGGGTCGAACAGCCGCCTCTTGGTTGCTAAATAGATTCTTATGGCCAAGTGAGTCCCACAAGTAGTCTAGGATGAAGGCCTCAGCTAGGCTGAGTGTTTTTAGGAGTTGGATGTCGGCTTTAACTTCTTGAAACTTTGAGCTTTGGATAGAATCTGATGAAGATCTAACGTTGCTAAGAATGTAATTAGAATCCTCTGTATTGTTGTCGGAATGTTCATGGATTGTTTTGTCTTTTGATTGATCTTCAGCTTGTGCTCGAGTTCTTTCTTGGGTGAAGTAAGGTTCTCTATTCTCCTCGTTTGACATTCATCTTGAGGCTTTTCATGAGAGATTGGTGCTACTCTTTCAAGTTTACTGTAGTGTCTTGACATTGAAGAAAAATAATGTCGTGGTCAACTTTTATCTTAGAGAGGTCACTTTACTCACCTTTAGACAAGATGGTATCGCATACAATACCGATCAAATACTTTGCCGCTGTGGAAAGTCGTCAACCCAAATTGGTCGGATGCTGGTAGAAATGTCTTCCGATCATCTTCCACCACCCTTGTCTAGATAAATATGGATGAGCCTCATATTTTTGCACTTTCACCATCTAAGCACGGTTGATGGTGCTGTTAAATGTTGGAAGATCTTCGTGCATTATTTGTGCTCAAGAGTTCTATAGTGTAGTTGCTTATCAAACTGGAGACAAAACATGTTCTAAGTTGCTGGTCAGTTGGTTTGTCACAACCAAAGTAACTCGAGGTCATTCAGAGGCACGATTTCCAAATGTATTATGGGTTAAACTTACCCAGAACATAAAGATATATCAACTATGCAAGGCAACACAACAATGCAAAAAATAGAAGATAGTCAGACAATTACAAAATAACCCTAATTTTTTCCACAAATGGAGTGGCAAGGGCAAGTGGAAGTGGTAGGATGTTCGGGTTTAAAATCATAAAATTTGGTTGGGTTTTGTGCCCTAAACCCTATTTTTTATTCCCTAAATCATATTTGGGAGGCCAATGAGACATCAACCAACCATGTGCATGATTTGTATGCAAAAAAATCCCCTGCAAACCCTAAATCTGACATCGTGTGACCAGAGCCCGGTTTGCACAAATGGTTGTTGATGTCTCAGTGGCCTCCAAAATACGATTTTTTAAACATATTATTTTTCTATGTTACAAAACCATAACCGTAATTTTTTCCACAAATGGAGTGGTAGGGGCAAGTGGCAATGGTAGGATGTCCTGGGTTTAAAATCATAAATTTTGGTTGGGTTTTGTACCCTAAACCCTATTTTTTATTTCCTACCAGTTGAAGACAAGGCAATGATTTTTGTTGCTAAAATGGAACCTATAATTATACCGATGATTTTGAATCGCATGATGAAGCTGGCAGAGCTACATATCTTTTTTGCCTTATCGCAGACTGCGTTAGCTACAATGGACTCCCTTTTGTGGTTTGTCTTGAACTTCATGCTAGCTTGAGGTGCCAGCTTCTTCATCTCTCTCCCCAAACAATTCTCTCCACAAATTCATGAACTGCTCATCAGGCATGTCATACTCTAGTGCGGAATCCTCGATTGCCTTCTGTGTTAGTTGGATTTTTGCCTCCAGATGGGTGAGGTTCGAGTCATTGAAGCATGCAATCTCATTGATTGCTAGATGGACTGGAGCATCAAAGTCAATGACATCATCAAAGGTGTCATTTGAGAGCCGACATAGCACCCATCCTCTCGAAGATTGGTTTCTTCCATCACTTCCATGGGGTAAGGTATTCCTCATCCTCAATCTTGATTGGATTAACCGAAGCAAGGTGTGGCTTGGTTGTTGCCTCATATGGACTATAGGTGGAGGATGGATATGCACGAGTTGGATATGATGTGATAAGGTGACCTCGCTTTCAACTTGCTCCTCAGCTAGGTTAATAGTATGCTCCTCAGGCTCCAGGTCTAGGTTTATGTCATCTCCGCCACCACTTGTTGATCGACCTACTCCACCACTAGTGGATGCAAATCCCTCGGGCTGCTTTGCCAACATCCTCATCAAACTTACTAGTCACAAGGAGAATGGTAAGGGTTGCATCTCTCTGAATCAAATGAATTGGGGAAGATGAATCATCCCCGATGGGAATAGCATACTCAACGGAGAGAGATAGGGACAATATCCATGGCCCTACCTAGTGTCTTCTTGAAGTTAGCACTTTGGTCAAAAGAGCTCAAAATATCCAATGAAACCCATTAGTGAGGGGAGTTAGCAATCATGACAGATTGCCCATGGATAAGTCTATCAAAAAATTGAAGAGAGGGATTATCTCAAGAAGGAGAGCTCTCAAGTGAAACTCAAGATGGAATGCCTTGCAAAAGATAGGATAAACCTGATCTACAGAGGCATGGGAATCATTGGATGAAATCCAAAGCCTCTCTAGGGGAAGCCATGAGTGTAGGAGGATGCTCGGGAAGACAAAAGAGGAGGCTGTGGAATGCAAGGTTACTCAAGAGTGGGAAATTGAAAACGTAAAAATGACCTTAGAAGTGTACTTTACCCTTAAAAATGCTCTTAATTACAATATTTTTATATATATTGTTTTTACTTTGGAAAGTCTCTCTCTCTCTCTCTCTCTTTCTCTCATTGGCCTTTAGCTATCTCCCTCTCTTCTCTCTCCCTCTCTCTCTCTCTTTGTCTCTCTCTCGTTGCTCTTAGCTCTCTCTCTCTCTCTCTCTCTCTCTCTCTCTCTCTCTCACACACACACACACATAGACCCACAAGGTCTTCTGAGGACATTAATATTTCTTTCTTTCTTTCCCTCCCTTTGTGTCCCTCATTGCTCTCTCTCTCTCTCTCTCTCTCTCTCTCTCTCTCTCTCTCTCTCTCTCTCTCTCTCCCTCTCTCTCTCTCTCTCTCTATCTCTTTCCCTCCCTTTGTGTCCCTATTCGCTCTCTCTCTCTCTCTCTCTCTCTTTCCCTCCCTTTGTGTCCCTATTTGATCTCTCTCTCTCTCTCTCTCTCTCTCTCTCTCTCTCTCTCACCCAATGATCATCTTGTTGCCTTGTTGCCCTTAGCTATCTATGTCATGGACATTGATTTTACATATACACTTTTTGTATTTTGTTAGCAGTTCCACCCTTTGGATCAGTTGTATTTGGGTTTTTTTCAATCTCATAGTCTCTCGAAGACCTTAATTAACTTTCTTATTTTTCTCTTTCTCAACTTAGAGGTGCAAATGAATAAATGCAATCTTAACTCTCTCTCTCTCCCATTCTCTACCTCCCTCTCTCTCTATCCCACTCTCCATCTCCCTCTTTCTTTCCTCATCTCCATCTCCATCTTTGCTGCCCCCTCCCTCTGTCTCTTTCCCTCCCTTTGTGTCCCTGATTGCTCTCTCTCTCTCTCTCTCTCTCTCTCTATCTCTATTCATACATCTAACAATGTTCATGGCCAGGTGCATTATTTGTGTGTGTGTGTGTTTGTGTGTGTGTGTGTCTCTCTCTCTCTCTCTCTCTCTCTCTCTCTCTCTCTCTCTCTCTCTCTCTATTCATACATCTAACTCTATCTCATGGCTAGGTGCATTATTTGTGTCGCTTATTGTACTCTCAACTTCTCTCTCTCTCTCTCTCTCTCTCTCTCTCTCTCTCTCTCTCTCTCTCTCTCTCTCTCTCTCTCTCTCTCTCTCTCTCTCTCTCTCTCTCTCTCTCTCTCTCTCTCTCTCTCGTACACTCTAATTGCTATCTATCTCTCTCACACACTCTCTCTCTTCCACAATATAGATATACAAATATTCACACAGATTTAAAATTACAAATTTATCGCTTTATCATTCATACATAATAGAGATCCATCAATCTAGAGGTGCAAACTTAATAAATAAAATCTTAACAATAAATGAAACAACACTTTGTATTATTTATGATTTCTATTCATACATGTAACAATGCCTCATTGCCAAGTGCATTGTTGAAGCACTAAGGATCCAAGAAACCGGATATTATGAAATACCTACCATCATGTCTTTGCTATCTCTAGAGTATGGGGGCAACAATTCTTACAAAGGATACTTGTCTCATCCCTTTATCTAACTTTGATTATCAAGTCTAAAATAATTGTCTTGGGGAGGGCTTGCTGTTGCCAATTGCAATTCTTCCCTGATAAATCGCATGGTCCACTCTTCCAATTCCAATAGTAGAGCAGGATGTCCTTGCCGATAAATTGATACCTCGACAACAGGACTATGAGTCCCATCACACAAATCATCATCCATTGCTTCCCATTATAGGTTCTTCCATCTAAACCTTCTATATGTGAAATTCATGCATAGATTTTGCCTTCCAATGAAATACCTGCAAAATTTGGGATCGGTTAATACATACTATCCTGATTATTTTTTATACAAACAAGAATTGTAAGATGTGCTCATCACCAAAATGTCACATCTAAAGTGTTCAATTGACGTTATACTAACTCTTCAGCATGACATGTTCTTGTTGTCATCCATTGTCAAATAGCTCAGACAACCAGTCTAATTCTAAGCTCTTGCAAGTGTAAGTAATCTTTGTTTTCCTTAATTGCCTACAACTTGCAAAGAAATCAACAAAGCATGGAAATGGAAGAAACCAACTCAACCTAGCATTTCTTCCATCAGTAGTGGCTTCATAGCATTTCTCACATCATTAAACATTCTATTTCTATATGATTCACTTATCTCCATGCATGGAAGCACCCATTTCGGACTATCAAAAGAAGGCAAGGGAAGAGATTCTAATCGACCATATTGTCCTTCTTCATCTAGCACAATGAACATTGAGTCATAGAAGAAGATCCTAACCTTTTTTAATTATGATGATTTGCGACCTTCATACTGAAGACTTCCGATCTCAACATGGAGGACATGCAACACCCCAGTTATGCATGCTGCAGGCTCCCACTCTTTGTAAGTAGATGGATATAAATCTACAAAACAAATACAAGGCATAAGACAATTGTGTGAAAGTCCCCAAATAAATGCAAATACTCTAAAATGCAAATAAATTACTAGTACACTTTGAAAAACCTAAAATTGGGTCTATGATATCGAAGTCCGGCATTCGGATGCACGTATATTTTTGCATGGGTAAAGACATGTTGAATATATACCTATGTCACTATGTGAATGCAAGGAGAAATGTTAAAATCTGAGATCCTTCCCTTCCCATTGCAATTTGCATTCTTCCGACCCACTCTGTAGCACCCACAATTAGTGGGTTGCATTGTGATCCAAGAATATTTCCTGTAGAGCTGAGGAATCCATTACCCATGCTCATCCTTAACATTCTTTAATACAATAGATTGTAAAATACTTCTATATCTATCATTTTCTACTTCCATAGTTTCTGCCCTTGTAACATATGATTAAAGTTATCTCTTTCTACCTCTTTCTACTTCTATAAAGCCTCAAAATTTATGTCTTCTCTTCTCTCTTTCTCTATCCCTCTCTCTCTTTCTTTGCAAGTCTCTCTCTCTCTCTAACTCTCTCTCTCTCTCTCTCTCTCTCTCTCTCTCTCTCTCTCTCTCCTTTAACTAAACCTCTCACAAAAACAAACAAAAAATTATTTCAAAAAACATAGAATACTTCTTTCTCAGTCTGTCTTCCAAGGTACCCCTCACTCATACAAACATCAAATTATTTTGAAATACTTAGTTTAAGATATGCTCTCTTCCTGCTCTGTTTCTCCACAAACAACAAAACAATTATCAATATCATATCACTCTCTCTCTCCCTCCCAAAACTCTTTGATTAGGATCTCTTTTTCTTCCTTCTTTCTCAAATACTTCTAAAACCTAGCAGTTTGAAATACAATCTCTATCTCTCTCCCTCAATCATCCCCTCAATGGAAGAAAACTTAGTAGTTTGAAATATAGTCTCTCTCTCTCTCTTTTCCCTTGCTCTATCTACTCCTCCTATACTAGCAAAGACACAAATGACTATTTTTTGTCTCTCTCCCTCACTCATCCCCTCAAACAGATAAAAAAACATAGCAATTTCAAATATAATCTCTCTCTCTCTCTCTCTCTCTCTCTCTCTCTCTCTCTCTCTCTCTCCCTTCCTCTATCTATCCCTCCTATACTAATGAAGAAACAAATGACTATTTTATGTCTCTCTCCCTCACTCATCCCCTCAAATAGAAAAAACATTCTAGAGTTGAATCTCTATACTCCAAAAAGGAGATAAAGAGCCCAAAATGATAGATCACCCATTTTTCTCACTCCTTCCAAGCAGATTTAGGATGCAACTTTAGGATTTATCTCTCTTTTTCTTTAAAAAGGTAGGGAAAGAACCAAAAATCAGAGAACACCCGTTTTCCTCACTCCTTCCAAGTAGATTTAGGTTGCAACTTTGGTTTCTAAGAGAGAGTGAAATAAGTTGAAAATGAATGGAAGAGAAGAGGGATGAATAGAGCTTGGGCAAAAGTTTCTTTGAGAGATTTTCGAATGTGGAAGAAAAATGTGAGCAAAGAGGAGAGAGAATGACCAATCAAGAGTGGAATGAAGATATTTTGAAACCAGCTGCTAGAAAGTGGTGGGAATGAATGTTTGAAAAGTTTTGGAAGAGAGAGAATAGGGAGAGAGCTAGTTAGGAAGTCAAAGTTTAGGCCAAATGGTTGAACCAAATGGAAAACATGAACATAGTTCTAGCTAGGGGATAGTTTGCCATGGGAGGAAAACAAGGAGGCCTCACATGGTCAGGGCAGGCCTGCCAAAGATAATTTTTTATTGTGAAGGCACCAATGATGTTTTTTGGGGTATTTTGAAAAAAAGCTAAAATTTCCCCTAGATTTGGGGAGCCTCTGTTACAAATAAGTCCACATGGCATAATCTCCTTCATGGATACCATATTCACTTATCTAAGCCTCTAATATTTTAGTAATTCTCCAAAGGGCCTCTTTTTTAGTCCAAAATTTTTGTAATGATCAAATACGAGAGAGGCTACTAAGCAAAACAAGGGCTAAGCTAAGCAAGGTAGAGACATGAGCAGGGCAAGTAGAAGAGAAAGTGCACCAAAGAGAGAGAGAAAGTGAGGCAAGCCAAAACAAGATACCCATAAAAATATGTCCCACACCATGTGCAAGAAAGATAACTTCATCCTCATCTATTGGTTTCTCCCTTCCATACAACATTGCATCCCTTAAATAGGGTACACCCTTACTTGCTCTGCCCAAAGATGTTACCATAAGAAAATGGTAGATGTATTCAAAAATCCTCTCAGGTATGAGAAATTATCTTATTTTTTAAATTGATGTGAAGTGTATTATTTTATAGATTGAGTTGAAGTATCTTAAAATATCTTGCAAATTAATAAGGGGGTGTAATGGATGATTTTGAAATTTTGTAAATTTTCTATAGCTTTTTTTAGTCTTTCTCATAGTAGCAGCATCATTGTATAAATAATCATTTTGTAATCCACCCTCTCCTTATTAGGAGGGATTGTAAAATATGTAATTTGCAATGTTAGTGAGACTATTACAAATGACATTGCAATTTTCATGCATAGGGAAAAATGTAAATAAAAAGTAGTGAAAAGGGAGGTATCCACCCCTAAATGGTATTTGTTGTATCCTTCTCCATCACCCTCTCATATGTTCTCTCAAATTCTCAAAAATTTATGCACAATTAATAATTGAAAAATGAGATCATGGCAAATTCCTTGTAATGCCAAAAGGGGGAGAAAACTAAGATAAATGCCTCATTAATCTTTCTAGAATGTCCCCTTTCACAAAGATTCAATTTGTATGTTTCCTATTCAGTGCCACCCTTTTGGTCCTCTACTTTGCAAAATGATAAAGTTTTACAATGGAATGTGATGCTCTATTTACTTATAAAAGCTATGTATGTCAAAGTTGTACAATACTTGAGTTCAATATTTTTAGATTTACATTCTTTATATATTTTCCTATTTGATATTTACTTGAATACAATTTGGCAAATAATTACACCAACTAAATGCACACTATAAACAAAAGAAAGACATATTAATTCTACTCTTTCCCACTTTTGGTTTCTTTTCCTTTTGCACATCTGGTTTCTTTTCCTTTCCCACATTTGAGATTCTTCTCATTTCTTTCTCCTATGCCTCCCCCTCCCTTTTAAAAGATCTAATGATGAGCTACACTAGGATTTAATCCTACTGTATCTAACTCACAATGCCATCTCCTCACCTAGTGTGAAATTTTGTATAAAAAAGGACCAAGAGGGATTTTGAAAAACTATGAGAAGATGAGTTTTTGAATAGATTTGTAATAACACTGATAGAGAGAGACCTAAGGATTTGCTAAACCATAGAATTGACAATGAAATTGCATGGCATCAAAAATGACTCAAAAATGACTCCATAATCCAAATACTCACCTTGGGTATTGCAAACAAATTCTCTACCTTGTGTTTTTTTACCACATCAATCTCCTTTCCTCTAGTACCTTAAGTGTCAAGGACTCTCCTTCTAAATTCTTCAATACCCAAGGTGAAGTGTGGCAATCAACTCTATCCAAGATCCTCTCATTCAATAAATCTTATTTCCCATGACTCTCTCTCTCTCTCTCTCCTACTTCTGCTTCCCCCCCTATCCTCCTCCTTCTACTTCCCTATCAAATGAATAAATTTTCCCAATGTCTCTAATCTATCCCATGTTTTCATTGCATGTCACTCCCTTCCCCTTCTACTTCCCTTCTTCTCCTTCCCTATCAATGAGCAATTTTCTCCACTTTTCTTGTCTATTCCAAGGTCTCTTTCCCCCCCCCCAAAAAATGAGGGTTTATATTAAGATGTCAAATAAATATATACATATGTCTCGAATAGCTTTTAGCACGATAATAACTTCTTAGAGTAAAAACACTACAATCATGCAAAAATAAACATATGTTCATCGTCGAGAACTGGGACGTCATGGCTGCGATCAATAGCAACAAGAATAGTAGTAACATGTCCAAGAGGACCAGGAGCAGCAGGAATCGGATCCTCAAATCAATAGATACATTATTAGAAGGAATGAGAATAGTCGGAACAAAGACAGCAGGAACAGGCTCAACAGATTAACATGATTCATCTTTAAAAGCAGGAGCAGGAACAGAATGAATTGGAAGAGAGGCAGAAGGGTTGTGTAGATGCTCCAAGAAGTCTTTCACCAACAACATTGCCTCTTGGCGGACTTTATATGATACACTGGAAGGGTCCACCCATGAAACAGGTCTCTTGAAGGGGCGAGCATAAGGGGGGTGACCACTTGGGTGGCCACAGATGTCAAGAGCTGGTGGACAGTGGCAGCACCCATAGGAGCAATGAGTACTGAGGAGGGGAGTACCAAGGAAGGTGCAGTCAGGGTGGAAGTGGGGGCCGAGGTGTGACTGCTCCAAAAAATTCTTCTTTTTCTATTTCTAGGGGCTTTGCCAGTGCTAGCGCTTGATCCAACAGAGTTGTCTCTTCATTTGCAAATCTCTCCTCAGCGACCAAGTAATTCTAAATTTGGTGGTGGAGTTGACCGAACTTTTTGACATTACCTCTTCGTTCCTATAGTCAAGTATACAATTTCAAATAAACTTTTAGTATCCATTAGCACATTATTAAACACCTTATTATATCTTTGCATCCATATTGACCAAAGAACTACAGTTCTAATGGTGATCCAATTTTGTGGGGCCCTGTTAGGAGAATCCCCGAGTAGGAAAACAACATAGCTAAGAGGAAAGGGAGCAAGACGTCTATGAACTAGATCCTAGAGTTACCTGGAGGGCACATAGTTGAGAAAAAGATGCGGAATATCTCCCATGCTCTATTGCACTATTTACACCATCCATTTTCGTGGCCAACCCTTTTGGCCCTAGTGGTCGTCCATATCCCTTGGTGGAGGATAAGCCAAAGAAGACAAGATTGTTTCTCTTGGATGTTGTAGTCCCAAACTTTAGCAAACCTTTAGGACCACACTCTCTCATCATCTCTCCTGAACCACATTTTGTTAAGGTGGGTGGTCATTTCCTCCTTGCCCTCATGGATTAGAGGTGACGTTCCTTGACTAAGAGTAGGTTGAATCTGGTTAATCTATACATGTGCAAGAGAGTATTTTCATCAAGCCACTTGCCTTAACCACAGTCTCACAGGTCTCCCCACACCTTGATCCCTTGCTTGTTTAGTTTGATGGCTGGTCTAAGTTGATCTTCTCTTAACGAGTTGGAACTGTAGATAACTAAAAACCAAATTGAATTATGATTGCTGAAAAAGCATTTTTTTCTTTGAAAATCCCTTCCACTTAATATACAGTCTCATAATCTCCCAAGCTCTCCACATACCTTTCCAAAGTTCCGAACCTTTTACTACACAAGATTCTTGACCAAAAAGGATAGAGCCTATGAGCAGACCTTTCCAATGTCTACATCAGTCCCAGCTTGACTTACCGCAAATTTTTTAAGATAAGAGTGGCCCATACTGAATCGGGTTCTTGATAGGCTTTTAAGATCCATTGTGCCATAGGGCATATACTAAGGATTTTTTAATATCTACACCCCTAGTTTAATTTTCTTCACTTTCATGTGGTAGTCATTTATGCTCAAATTTTCTCTCTGCACATTGTGCAACTCCTGTTTGAGTTGCATTTTCCTGGCTTACGTATTTGTGCTGTACATTTTTGCCAAAGTATCCCATGCCTCCTTTGGCGTATTTGCATCCTGAATATGCACAATCATGGAGTCTGAAATATTGATAGACAGCCAGTACATAACTTTTCTGGCTCTCTCATGCCATCCTTTGAATGCCTGCATTTCATGTTGACTGGGAACATTAGAAAGAACAGGTTCTTCTTCATTTCCTGTAATGAATTCCCAATAGCCTTTTCCCATCAAGAAATTCGTCATTCTAAACTTCCATGCCTGGAAGTTATTCTTGTCAAGCTTTTCAGTGACAATCTGTGAAAGAGAAACAGATGCCATTACAGAACACTGCAAAATATTCTGTCACTGCAAAAAACACAGCTTTTGCCTCACACGGGCAGATCTGCAAAACTGACGAAAGTGGTATTTCACCACACAGTCACTTTCTAGTGACGATTTTGCATCAACAGGCAACAGGCATGAATCTGCAACTCCCAATATCTCTGCACACAGGCATACGATGCAATTTCTGCGGCACCTTTCCACTGACTAGCCGCGCAGTGGTCGCACAGCAAAAAATAGGGCCTTTTTCTGAGTGCCTGCAAAGAACTTCCGCCTTCAAAACGGGCCCCGAAACGGCCTCAAACGGGCCTCGTAGCATATACTGCGCTCTCGCCGCACCGCGAAGGGCGTCTTAATCTGAAATAGTGCACTCCTGCACTTCTGGCTGTGCTGCCTGCAGAGATTTGCTCCCAAACTCGAAATAGGAAAGCAACACTGGTCCTCTTACCAGGACACCATGAACTTGGCTTGCTTTCTTGAGCTCCTTACCACGAACAAGGCTCTGATACCATGTGAAGATAGTGGGAGAGAGGGAAGGAGTCTCACTTGCGGCTTTCTCACAATCACAAATGGGGGAATACACACAAAGGTGGAGGCTAAAAACAGTTTTCCTCTTCTTAGTTGTGAAAGCCAAAAGAACTCAAGTACAAAGAAATAGAAGAACCCTATATGTGGGTCTCAAACCAAACTCAACTAACTAAGGTGGCATACTAACTGAGCCACGAACTAGTGTAGATAAGGATAGCTGTCATCCAGCTATTATTCATGGGTGGTGTACCAACCGCATCTCCAGCTAACAAGTCGGTGACATAAGTACCCAACGGTCACCCTGGCATATCTCGAGTGGAGCTCGATATCTCAACAATACTTTCCACAATAGAAACATCTAACATAAGTCCGAGAGCTAGACTTGCTGTTGGAATTCCCCCTTGAACATGACCTCTTTCTCCCAATATATCTACCTTTGGAGTGCATATCAAGGCTATATTTCAGCACATCAGGGCATTTCAACCCATCATGCTATAACATGAACTATCATGGTCATACATCTGGCATATACGAGTATAGAACTCATATGCATGGTAGTCTACACCCTGTACACCATCATGTACCTATAAGTAGACTGACTTCAAGAGTGATGATTGAATGATAGAGCATGCTTGCTCATCCATGTCATCCCAATCACTCTGTTTAATGCTATTAGGCTTGACACCTTTGCATTGAATGGGCTTATGCTGCCTTTTCTACACTAACACATCATAAATTTGCTCTTTCCAATACTGAAATTTTGATCCATCCAACCTCTCAATATCAAAGAGGGCACTACTAGCTGTAGATGCCATATCTGTGGCACAATAGCTCACAACCAAAGAGCAGTATAGTGCAATAGGCAACCCAAATGACAAAAAATATAGTGTTGTCCAGACCAATTAGGTCTCCAAATAAACTGGTTGATCCAATGCTCAAAAGCACTCAGCCATAAAGAGGCATAAACAAGAATATATGCAGCCCAGTAACCTACCAATGCCTGGCAATCCAAGTAAGAAATGCACTGAACCAAATGAGCAATGCCTGCTCAACCAATGGCAATAGGAGCCTAGCTCAACTATCCATAAACATCAGTGCAGCATCCACCAATGCAAATCCATAATGCATCGAAATGGCATTTACTGCATCACAAATGCATCATCTCAAGTGTGCAACCCTTTGGCATCAAAATCAAGCATTCACCACTTGCCAAATGTGCCAAAGTGACTTGCCAAAATGCCAATAATGCCCTTGGACTGAAGTGAGATCCCAATCACTTTCTGTAATTTACTGTTGTGCAAGAGAAATTCCTACAACAATACCTCACAGCCACTTTGGGCAAGATAACACACTCTCCTTGTTTTTGAACAGTGATATCTTTTCACCAAGAGACCAGATGCCAAAGCTGTAAACAACAAAGTTGTAGCTTGTAAAAAGATCTACAACTTATCAGTTGACCTTAAGAGCCAAATCCTTGTGGATTCTCAGATATTCTCACCTGAAAAATAGCTTCCTGCACATTGGTCACAAATAGACAGTAGACTGCAACTTTTTGTGGTTTTGCAGAGGCTGTAACTCCTGCAACTTATACCGGATCAACTTGCTTGCAAAAGAAAAGTTGTAGTATTTCTATGAACTACAACTTTCCAATTCGGCACAAAGTGCAATTCCGCACCAAGAAAGAGAGATTCAGTCCTGAAAATGACTGTTTTGTCATAAAAACAGCAACAACTTCCTTGAATGTTTGCTGCCCTTTACAACACTCATCTGCTCTGGCAAAATAGCCCCAAAAATGGTCAAAATACATCCAGTAGATCACCCCATATGTCAACTGCAACACCAGAAAAATGGCAAGTACATTGCCCAACCAAATCAACCCCGAGAATGCTCACAGATTAGCAATAAAATAGCCCAAAAGCACTGGCACAATAGCCCCAAAATGTGCTCCAAACAATGGCAAGTCATTGACAATACATCCTCCTCAGCTATTCAATGAACTTACATAAACACCACCATACATGTAGGTGCAAAACTGTCAAAATGTCCATTGAATCACTATCAAAATGACCTCAAAGCATGTGTCCTTAGTTGACAAAAGTATCTGCAATGGCCTCTGACAAGAGAACTCCTAACCTGAGTCTCTGTTAGCCTACTATCACTCGGGGAGGCCTACACCTGTCCCCGAGCCAAGCCAAGACCAACTGAAAGAAATTGACGCTATCTAATGCCCAGCATGGACAAGATGCAGCAAATTATGTCCAATAGGACCCAAATGCACGGGGAAACACGAGCTAACAAAGCTCAATTGCAACTGAAAGAAGCTGCATATGCACAAGCACATATCCCACACAATGTCCACAAGGCGTACTTCTGTAAAATGTCCCACAAAGAGACTAAAATCAGCCAATGCTCAACTCCAAGACCTCAAATGCAACACCGACTATCTCCCAAGCATACAACTACATTAAACATGCAATCCATAAGCTCCGCTGAACTCTCTCCTCAAGCTCTTCTCCTCGAGCTCTTGAGCTCAAATCAGCATAGCTATGGCTGCCCCGTCTTCTCCACGTCTGCCATCACAATATTCAACCACTCGCCATTTCGGGCCACTACCTCCATCACCATTTTGAGTAGTGAATGGCACAGAGTGCACCTAGGATAATAAAATTCTAGAACGGTCACAGGCTTTCTGCTCGCCAAGGCCAATGCAAGTGCTCGCTGCTCTACTTTGCCTTGTTCCTCCAGTGTGAGGATGGGTTTATCCTTTGGATGAGGGTGATCATGATTTGCATAGATATTCTTCTTCAGATCCTCATCAACCATCAGAGTAGGCTCCTTCTACCTTAGCTCCCCAGTCTTCATATGGGTCCCATGACCCTGCCATTGAGGGAAGAGCTGCTGCAAGGGCGAAAGCCAGGAGCTATGGCTAGACGTAGAATTGGAGACGTCGCTACTGATGGGCTATTGGGAGGATTGAACATGCAGGTTGGAGGATGGAGATGCTGCTATTTGCGAGGGGAAGGCTAAGCTATGTTGTTTTGATCTACCATCGCAGAGGTAGCTCAAGGTTCTTGCAAGAGCTCTCTATCAGATCGTCTGCTTCTTTGCCTTCACTGCAGTTCCAATTCGATTGATGAAGCTCCCACCGGGCTGCTCCTCTCTAACCTTGCTGGCCACACTCACTAAGCTCTCCTTGGCTCTGATACCAGTTGTGGGAGAGGAGAGCATACACAAAGGGATAAGGAGACACCAAAAGTGGTGGAGCAAAAGCTACTCTAGCTTATTCCTCTATCATATATATATGAGTATACATGGGCACTATACAAGTGGGTGGGCACACTGCCCTTTACCCTAACACATCCCTGCCTGATGGATCTTTTAAGGGAGAATGAGGGGAAAATTGAACCATTTACCTCCACCTTATCTCTAGCCTGACATAGGAGGGGATATTGAACCATTTACCTCCACCTTATCTCTAGCCTGACATAGGAGAATATCTACAAAAAAAATAAAACTTAGACCTGCTCCCATGTCTTGAAGAGAAGACAGAACAAAACTCTCGCTCTACTTTTCTCAATAGTGAAGATCTTTGGGTCCCCAAGTATGCTCTGAAAATGCTCTGCTACAATCTTCCCTATCTCTTCTGGATCATGGATTAGGCAATCCTTGAGTCAGAGAGACTCAATCGATTCTTGAGCCTGTTTTTTCCTAAGGTAATGAAACATATCTTCATTGGGTCTATCACCTTTTCTCGGCCACCATTATCTTGTGACTTTGGATTGCATTGCCTCAATGACCGCTTCTAATCTCAACTTGTCTCTGAAGGCTTTGAGCTTTTCATGTCCTTGGGGTGACTCGTCCTCCTCCAAGTTCTTGATTTGTTCCTCAAGTTGGTTGCATCTATCAAATCTAGCAATATCTATGCACTTTTTGATGGCTTTAAGAAAAATAAATGTTCTTTCTGCAGCCCTGATCCATTTTTCGATAACATTGGCTGTGCCCTCGAAGGCTTTTTCCCAAATTCTGATGATCTTTTGTTGCACATAGGGTAAGCGAAAGAAAGACGAATTAGCTTTGAACCAAGATTTTCTTCTCTTACCCTGACTTTTATCCAAGGAAATCAAGATTGGTTTATGGTCAGAGAAGGGAAGAGAAACAAGGGCTTCGCTCTTGCAGCAAAGAGCTGAGTCTACAATGTCTCTTGATAAGTAGGCCCTATCTATAATTGCTTTCTTATGGAGAGGGCCAGACTGGTTCTTGGTCCAGGTGAAGGAAGTGTTTATCGAGATATCAATAAGCACCGTGGAATCTTTGAGAGCATTCCATGAAGACAATTCACTACCTCGTATAGTGTTTTCTATTTCGTTCCACCTGTCTCTCCAAGATTCTACCATATTAAAGTCACTTAGAAGAATAGTGTTGTTTTGTAGGACCTTGCCGTCCCAAAGAAGAGCCCTTTCCCTTGCTGAGTGAGTGGTGTAGATAGAAAAAATTTGACTATTTAGCTGAGGATGGAAAAAGTCAACTCCTATCTCGAATGTTTCAAAAATGGGGAGAGGGCACGTGATTGCCTGGGTGAGATGATCTGCTACCCCCAGAACTGCTCCGCCTCTCCCTTCTTCATGGTTGGTGCAATACCACTATCTTTTGTTGTCAATTTGACTGAGCTACCAATGAAGCTTAGCACCTGATACTTTAATCTCCTGTAAAGCTATAAAATCTAGTCTAAGGCCTTTTGATCCTAGCCATCTTTTAAATATAGCAGGTTTGAGGTCATATGTTAGCCCCTGAACATTGATACTCAGGAAAGAGAAGTTGTCTTGCATCATTGGGAAGTATTTTTATTCCTTTTCTTCTTCAAACTGACAGGACTTTTATGTGGAGATAACGCAAAACCTCTCGACATTCTTCTTTTTTCTCTTTCTATTGAACTGAGTTCCTTTTCTCTAATGTTTCCCTCCTCATTTTGTGACTTGGCTTTTCCCAACCCGTTAGCTTTTCTACCTTTGACAATTGTAAAAGGAGGATGTTCTTGTTTCGTGTTTAGCCTGTTCTAGTTGCACCTCAAAATCTTGGGTAGTGACAACAAATTCTTCTTCTCCCAAGCTATCATCTATCTTATCTTCCGTGTCAATAGTGACCTCTTTATCCTTTCTTTCTACTTCACCTCCTCTATTCTCATTGGATTTAGAGGTTTCTTTGCTTTGTTCCCCACTATGTCCTCTAGGAGGGACAATATCAAGTTGTTTATCCTTTCTTTCTGCTTCACCTCCTCTATTCTCATTGGATTTAGAGGTTTCTTTGCTTTGTTCCCCACTACATCCTCTAGGAGGGCTCTAGTCTTTCCTTCTTACGATTATTTCTAGTAGGGCAATCTTTGATGAAATGGCCTCCCATACCACAAAGGAAGCAAGAATTGGGTATTTTCTTGAAGAAAACTTTTTGAATCAGTTCTAACCCATCTCTATCAAGGATCCGGATAGTACTAGGGCGGTTAGCAATAGCAAGGTCCATAAGGACACAAGCTTGGGGATTGCCTCTCGGGCTGATAAACTTCTCCCTATGTACTCCAAGGAACTGACCCAGAGGTGAGCAGAGGGTCTCAATTTGAGGGAAAAGGGAGAGCAGGAGGTCAGGGAATTCAACCCAGATAGAGGATTTAGAAGGAAGAGGAGAGTATGGATTAAATGAAGGTTCCCAAAGCTAGACTAAGAGGGGTTGATTCCTAATTGTCCACGTTCCTTTGTGAACCACTTCTGTGGCCATATCGGGCTTTTAGAAAATGAAGACAATGTAACCATTTCTAAGAAAACGAATGGTCATGACCACTAGACCTTTGCGAGACCAAAAATTATGAACCCATCCTTAATGGAATAATGCAAGAGGTATGGAACCATGAATGTAGCCTACTACCACACACGAACAAAGCCACTTTGTCATTTCATTAAGCAACCGTTGTGGACCTTGACTACCTAGAGCTTACCTTTGCTAGGTTCTAAAGCCTTTGTACTGTTTATACTAGAGGAGGAAGGGAGCTTTGTTGGTTCTGCACTTGTGGCTACGGGTTCGCTGAAGATTCTTCTGGCCCTTATGGTAAGCTGTTCCAAAGCAGATTGTTTCAGCATCATTGGGGCCTTGAAGAGGCTTCTACCACCTCTACTGATAGCACCAGCATAGGTGCTTTTTGGCAACTTTGACATAGAGTTCCCTTTTAGGCCCTAGTGCACTAGGGGCTTGGAGGCACAATTGGAACAAAGCTCTTTTGCCAGCAAGGGCGACAAAGTAAGTCTTTTGAGCCTTGTCCTTGTTCTGACCACTAGTAAAAAAGTTGATGGAAGGTGTAGTTTTGAACTCCGCAAGAAGTTTACGAAGACAGTCCATCTCCTTGCCTCCTTTTTGGAGTTGTACTATGTCGCTTTCTTCCAAATGGAGGGTGAAGGGAGGGAGTGGAGCGTCACTCTTATCATGAATTGGTTCTTGCATGTCAGTATCCAAAGCACTACTGATGACTACACTCAAGATTGATAGGGACTAGGCTAATGGGATGGGGCTGATGGGACGAGGAGAAAAGCCTTCAAGGGCATTAGAAGGGGAAGCCTTGCCAAGACTGCCATAGCCAGAGGGGGAAACCTTATCCAGACCGCCATCACTAGAGGAAGCCATCTTCTTGCTCTCAAGTCTCATTGCATATCACTCCCTTCTCCTTCTACTTCCCTTCTTGATCTTCATTACACATATATCCTATCTCTTACTTTTCTTTTCCTTTCCCCTATTCTACCCTTTGTGCCTCACTCCTGTCTCTCTCTTACTATATTTTCCTACCTCTTGCTCTTCTTCCATTTACAATATTCTGCTATTTGTGCCTCCCTCATATCTCTCTCTTATGCCTCTTCCCCAAATGCAATTTCTTCCACAAATCTTTCATAGTCGGCTCATTTACTACTGTGAAATAAACTGACTCTGCAAGATGAAGTCTAATAGTAGATTTTGCTAATGCATCCAACTCATTCCTATCATCCTCAGACATATTTGCAGGCTTAGCTTCAATCCCTTCCAAGGGTTTAATCTGCTTCTTTTGAATAAGCACATCCCTTATTTGTCCTTTCCACAAAGAAAAGTTTGTCCCATCAAACTTTTTAATGCTAAAAAACTCCTTTTCAGACATGGAAGAGGATGCCATAATGCAAATGAAGCAAAAATCCCAAATGCTAGTGCCTAAAGAGAGAATCACACCAAATACCAGGTGCACCCAAATGTGTATGCCACAATAGAGTGAAATATCACCAAAACTCATGTCTCAAAGCATCTGACTCATGTGCATATACTATGCATCCATATGAGCAAATCTGGCCCAAAAGAAAATGCCAACTGCAATGGCAATCCAAAATGCCAATAAGTTCCAAATGACTCAAGCATAAACACCGTCCACTGGCATATGCATCAATAATATCTCATCCAAGAGAGCATAGCACTATCAGTGCATCACCTGCAATGTGTCAAAGCTGTCCCTCAGCATAAAATAGCATCCATGTGCAAAGCGTCCATAAAAATAGCATCCCACAAGGCAATTTGGGCCTATTAACGCATCCAATAAGGACCGCAATGCATCCAAATGGCCTATAAATCATCCACTGCAACCCAATGCACACCACGAATGAGCGCACACTGCTCAAACTGCAACCAGAGTGATCTGCATAAGGTATACTCAAGAAATCATAGTCCCACGGTAATGACCGCTACTGAAAATAGAACCTGAGATGCCTCAAAACATGGATGCCATTGCATAATCAGACTCAGCAAGAAAATCTACAAATATCTCTCTTCTGCCGGAACTCCAAAATCCCAACCGATGAGTGAGAAATGGGAGTCAACACTTATCCATTGCCATGTGGCATAAATCTAAGGTTTTAAAACCTTAGAATGAAAAATGCATAACAGAGAGACGAAATCGAATACACAGAAATCTATAACTCTGAAAATCCTCCACTGAATCACGTAAGAACTGACAGGTAGGGGTTTTTGGGCATCTAGAACGCAATGGGACAGACGGTTTTGGAAACCGTGGTCTCAATCACTGGGTCCAACACACGGACTGAAAAACGTTTTTGGAAGCACAACTGTTTGTAAACTCCACCGGAGTGCGAATGATGAGCAACACAGAAGTTTTCAGACCTCCTGAGTCCACCGGAATTGACAGATTTGCAAATGGTTGTTCCAAACTTGAGTTTCTAACACCCAGGCAGAAAAACGCAGAAACTAACACAGTGAGTCAAAAATCTAATGAAATGATTCCGGATTAAAAAATGAAGGTGTTTCCAAGCTCCTGAAGTGAAGTGGACATCAAAAGCAAGCAATACTTACCTCTACAAGTTAATACGAAGTCTCTGTCATCAAACGGAACAGGGAAAAGCTCAAAAAACGACTTTTTCTTTGAAAACACTTAACAGGCTCTCAAAACCACTTCACAAAACCAAAGTGACTTTTCCAAAGGTCCTCCAAGGTCTCTACACACTCGGATGCAAGTAAAGTCACCCACAAAGCTTCCCACAGAGCTTCTCCTTCCTCCCACAGAGCTGCTGAGCTTCAAGCATTCACGGACGCTCAACTAGATCACCCGGGCTCTAATACCAGTTGAGAGTGCTCTTAACGAAAGCAAGAACAGAAGAGGGAGAGAGAGAGAAACAGAGAGCCACACAAGTTTTGGTGGGTGCAGAACCACCCTAGTCTTCTTTTTCATTCATTTATATATGTGTTTGAGTATTGTATATAACCGGGGTAAAGGCACAGTGACCTTTCACCCCCACAAGCACGTCTTGGCCTTTCCCACTTTCTCTCTCTCTTCCTCCTTACCTTTAGGTATGTTGGCGACATCCTCTTCATCAATAATCCCCTCATCTCACTTATTTCCTTGACCCCTCGAGACCTCTCAATGAGGATGACCCCCTTACCATCTACCCACTTCACATCATCTCCCTCAAATGTAGCTTAACCTCCTCCTTTATCAACACCAACCAAAATCTCATAGGACTCTCCTACACTTTTTTAAACACTCACATCTCTCTTTCCCCCCCTTTTCTCGGAGATTTTTCTTCTACATTTGTTTGGAAGAAAAAACTCCTCAACTTTCCCACCATCTCCCTTATTTGCTGCCATAGCAACTGACTTTTTTCCTCATCTTACAAAGTCTGCTTAACCTTCATTCTCCCTATCCTTTACTCATGTTATGATAAATTTGATGCCTTTTTTGTATCTCACTACTTATTGACATTTGCAAAGACAACGGCTTCCTCCCCCACAGAATTAGTAAAATTATTCACAACTACATTGCCTCAAACTGATTTCCACATCTTAAACTTAATTTACATACACTTCTTTCCCTTTTCAGGTAGACATTAGGTCATCACACTTGGTGATGACCTACTGTCTCACCTTGTGTGATGTACTCTACTGGGGCAAAGGCGAGCACACACACACACACACTTCCTATTCATTCCCCCTTTACATTTACTTTATTTTTCCCTCCCCCCCCCCTTTCTTTTTCTCCTAATTCTCTAGTATCTATTCTCCCAATAATTTATTTTTTTTTTGTGGAAAAAACCCCCCCTTTTTTTTCACCTGACTTTACCTTAAATTTCTCCCCCCCTCTTTTCCCTAATTTTCCCCCCTCTAATTTTTCCTATTTTACTCTACTCTCCCTAATTCCCCCCAATTTTCTCCTAAAACACCGTCCCTAAGTTTCTCCTATTCCCCCTAATTTCCCCTAATTTTCTCCCTACTCTTCCCTATCTCCCTCTAATTTTTCCTATTTTTAAACTATGTTTTACAATTTTTTCTATTATTTTACTTTGCTTCTCGATTTTTCACTAATTACCTTACTCTACTTTTCACTAATTTACCATACTCTATTTTGTACTATGTTTCTCTATTTCTCTTTTTTCCCCTTATTAACTTTTTTCACCAAATTCTCCCCTATTTTCACTATTAAACTAATTCTCCCCTATTAGTCCCAAGGCTCTCTAAAGCCCTTAATGTCCCCTACGCTAGGCCTACCTATGACCTTTTTACTCACACAAGTAGCCCTTAATACTACTCACCACTCGTGCACTCACATGCGCCTCTTGCCATCCTTCTCTCTTCAACTTCCTCGGGCTCCTCACCTCCCCGACTTCCCTTGCCCTGACTAACCTAGCTCTACCTATAAATTCAACCCCCTCCTTTCACTCACTACCTAGCCACTACTCTCAGATCCCGCTGCCCATGCTCCCTGTGCCGTGCCTCACATCCGTAATTTCACAAGCCTATAGCCTCTACACCACCTTACTCGCTTGCTCGCTCCCCAAAGTCCCCCCCACTATTCGCTAACGTGGCTATTACTTCGCCATTTCTCATGGCTAGATCTCTAGCTATACCTACAGCTCGTGCTGTGTACTTGCTTGATCTTTGCGCACTCGCACAGATCTCTGTGCATGGTCTTCCATCCATGGTTCGCTATACTTTTGCATGTTTCCCCCGTCAACATCTTCGAGCGCTGCCATGGACTCTCAACTCCCTTTTATCTCTCCTCCTTTTTGCCTTAATTATTGAACCAAACACCCCCCCCCCCCCCTTTTTTTATTGTTGTGATTTTTAGTGCTCTTTTTATTCTTCCTCTCGAAATTCTTCCTTTTTAATTTGTGATTTTTAATTCCTTTTCGTTTCTAGCTCCTTTATTACATACTCTTCTATTTAACAAACCCTTTAAACTAACGCCTCCCCTTTTTTAAAACCTAACCCCTTCCTATCCTTCTATCCTCTAAAATCTCCTTTCCCCCTTCCTTTTTTTTTTTTGGGTGGTTATTTCTTCAAATTATTTACCCCTCCCTTCCTATCAACCATTGGCTTTTTCCCCTCCACCTATTACTTTTTCATTCTTCCCTCAAATCTATTAACACCTCGCCCCCCCCTCTTCCCTCTTTTCTTTACCTTTTGTTATATTCCCCCTCTCCTACCTTTACATCAATAGTATCTTACTTAAAAGATTTTTCCTCCTTTTTTTAAATATATTTTTACTTCCTTTGTCTCAACATTCCCCCCTTATGTATAGCTACAGCTAATTCCCCTCTTTTCAATAATTAATATCTGAAGTTCCCCCTTGTATTTCCCTCCTTTCTTAACTGCCTTCAAACCACCCCTATTTCTTTAAAGTCCTTTTAATTAAACCCCTTCTCTCTTTCACTTATTTCAATTTGTATTAACCCCCCCTTTTTTTAAATACAAAGGTGCATTATTCTTACTTCTTAAACTTTAAAGTGATAGTGCTGAACATTGCTCTATATTAAACCAAAACTTTTCTTACAAAGGTTCATCATCTTCACTACTTGAGCTTGATAAGTGTGTGGCTTAAGCATCGATTTTTATTGCGACTCCAATAGTAAGGGAGGGGTGTTGATTACACCTGTCTTCCTAACCAAAGTTAAAATTGGTTCTCACTATTTTGCTTGTTGGATGGTGGCAGGTAGGTAGAGTCCCCTCTTGAATAAAAGTGGTGTTGCCAATGACTTATCAAAGCTCTACTACTCACTTTTTCTGTTTTGAAAAAATTGTTCATCCTTTAATGATGCTACTTCATTTTTTGTGGATGCTTATTGTGCAAAGTTTGTCTATTAAACATTTCTCTTTTCTACTCCAAATTTGTCTACTCTTCACTATGGAAAGGGGTGTTGTAAATGTCTACTACTGCCACACACACACGAAGCGAGAGAGACAGAAAGACAGAGAGAGAGAGAGATAGAGACAGAGAGGGGGGGGCAAGGATGAAAGAGAAAAAGAGAGAGAAAAGAGAGAGATGTATATATAATACACTATAATATAGTATAATATAATATACATACTAAACATTATATATATATTATATAATATAAATTAATAGAGAGAGAGAGAGATAGGACCGAGAGAACAGAGGCATGGGAGGCGAGGATGAAAGAGAGACAGAGAGAGAAAAGAGAGTATATATAATATACTATATATAATATAATATAGTATAAGATTATATACATACTATACATTACATATATATAAATATAAATATAATATATATATATATATATATATATATATATGTACGTATGTATGTATGTGTGTGTGTGTGTATGTATGTATGTGTGTAGGTACGCATATATATATATATATAATATGCATACATATAATATAGATAGATAGATAGATAGAGAGAGAGAATATAATATAATACATAATATATATTAAATATTTCATATACATACAAACATACATACATACATATATATATATGTATAGTATGTAAATACATAGAATACATTGTATAGAAATAGTATATTTTATATATGTGTGTGTATTTATATATATTTTTATATGAATATATAAATATGTGTGTGTGTGTGTGGATGCGCATGTAGAGAGAGAGAGAGAGAGGGAGAGAGAGAGAGAGAGAGAGAGAGAGAGAGAGAGAGAGAGAGAGAGAGAGAGAGAATAGATACATAATATATCATGCAAAATGTGGGAGCATGGAGGATTCATAACATATCTTTTATGCGGATGGTGCATGCTAATATGGTATATGCCTAGAAGAAAGATGGTGTGCGGGCTTTGGAACTGTAGGTTCCAAATTACTGATGAGTGGCTTTGAGTCACATTCATTTGTAGGTACCACTTTGCTGAATACTTAAGTCAAATGTGGGAGTATAGAGGATGCATGTCATGCCTTGGATGAGTTGCCTCATCATGATGTGGTTTCCTGGACTACCATGATCTTGGGTGATGCCCAGGCTATGCCTCATCATGACGTGGTTTTATGGGTTCTGCCCAGAAGCAAGAGGGGTATGCCTCATCATGATGTGGTTTCATGAGCTTCCATGATCTTGGGATATGCCGAGCAAGAAGAGGGTATGATGGCTTTAGAATTTGGACTTGTATGCATTGATCCACTGGAAAGGGGCAAACCAATGATCCAACTTCTGTTGTTTCCTTGAAGCCTTGAAATAGCTTGGCACCACCGCAAGAATGGGATAAGTGGATGGAAGCTATTTGAAAACAATTATAGCTTTAATAGAATATTTTATAGTAAAGGGGAAGGAGAAGTTATAGTTAACAAGGTAAAAGAAGAGAGAGAAAAATAGAGGGGGGCCAATAACAAAGTAAGAAAGATGAGGGGAAGGTTAGAGGGGGGTGTAATTTAAGCAAAACAAGTAATAAAGGGAAAAAGGGGGGGTTGGTCGTAAATAATGCAAGGATATAAGGGGTGTAAAAGAGAAGGAAGGGGAGGGGGAATTATAGAGCTAAGAGGAGGGGGGGGGGGTGTAATAACCATAATGGAATAAATAAAAGGAAGTGAAAGGAACCTGTGAATCCATGGTTCCTACTCCCGAGGAGTTGAGAAGTCTAGGTGGTTGGATGCATCACCGGGATCTGTGAGGAGCAAGGTCAAGCCAAGCGCGAAAATCAAGACGGGGGGAGGCAGATCATGCAGGCAGTTATAGTGAGGAGTAGAGGGCTAGCAGCATAGTAATTTGGCTTAGCGGGACTCTGAGGGAGGAAGAGTACATGGCTCAGGGGGCGAGGGGGATTAAAGCTTGCACGGGCAGGGTGAACAGTCAAGGTGCCACAATCGAGGCAAATAGAGGGGAAGGAAGGTAGTCACATGCTCACAACAGTGTGTAGAAAGGCAAACACATGCGGGGAGAGATTGCGGGCGCCAACAGCGAGGCACAGTAGTTCTATGGAGAGAGACCGTAGGCAGGGCAGCAGGGGGTAGAGGCAAGTAGAGGCGAAGGGTTTGCGAGTGGGTAGAATAGAAGGAGAGTGCCTATTAAATAGGTAGGTGTGTGGGTAGTGGGGGTCCGGGGAGTCGGGGAGGGAATATAGAGAGTTAGGGAGTCTAAGGGTTGGGAAAGGCACGAATACGGAAAGGCGCACCATCAATATGGAAAGGTGAGCTAGCAGTAAAGAGTGGAAGGCCAACAAAAAATGTAGGAGGGGAGAGTTTTTAAGGATAGGAAATTAAAATTTTAATGATAGGAATTTAGAAGAAATAGGGGGAAAAATAGGGGGGGGGGATTTAAGTAAACAAGGGGGGAAATTAAGAGCAAGAGTAGGGGAAAAGAGAGGGAATAAGTTGGGAAAAGGGGGAGGGGGAATTAGGGTAAAGTGAAAGTAAAGGGGGAAAGGAATAGGAAGTGTGTGTGTGTAGAGAGAGAGAGAGAGAGAGAGAGAGAGAGAGAGAGAGAGAGAGAGAGAGAGAGATGGTAGAGAGAGACAAGGAGAGGGTAGAGAGAGATGGAGGTAGAGAGAGAGAGATTAGGAAAAACAAGGGGGGGGGGAAAGGAAAGGGTAGGGGGAGAGGTAGTTTTAAAAGGGGTTGTCAAAGGATGTTATAAAGGAGAGAAAGGTAAAATGCAAGGATAAAAGATAAAATGAGAATTGTGTGTGTGTGTGTGTGTGTGTGTGTGTCCACACTGCCATGTGGTCATAGATTGAGCTCTTCTATCCCCTATGACCATTCCGCGTTATAGCCCTCCTCTCACTCTGAACCTACACAACCCTCCTTTGAAGCTCGCCAAACCTCTTTCTTGCATTTCTCCTTTCCAAATGTATATATAAAATAAAAATAAATATAAATATTTATGTGTGTGTGTGTGTGTGTGTGTGTGTATGTATATGTTTATTTATTTATATAGTTATATGTGTGTGTATATATAACTATGCCATGTCAGTTGTCGGGCCCTCCTGCCTCCCAGTTGTTAGATTTCGGTACATCCAGCGACTGGATGGTGCTGAGTATCCCACATCATTTGTTGCATGGCTGCTGCTATGTGTCGCTTTGCTCTATCATAGTTCTGTGCTAGGCAAGCCGCATGGCACGGTGTCATAGTCCTATGCTAGGCCATCACGCCATCGGGTCAGGCTTCAATTGTTTGCTACTGTAGTCTCTGGTTGCCTCTTTTTGTAATCAGTACATATACATCTAATTCCAAGCCACTTAACTTGCTTGCCATATTTCAATAGTTTTTTCATCAATTCGCAAGCCATCAATGTACTGATAGAAGTTCTATGATTTTCTATTACACCTTCCTAGCACATCTGGGAAATCGCAAAGACATGGTGTGCATACATTTTACATACATGTCTAGCAAAATGGTTCCAACAAATACATCCAATTCACTATATGGGAGTGGATGCTTTTCCTTTCTATATATGGGAGGGGATAGCTCTTCTTTTCTCTAGGCACTTTATTCCTTTTTTAAATTTCATTCTTCTTTCTTAAGGTTATAATGCATATTACTTTACTCTTTGGTTTACTTTTACTTATTTCTCTTATTTATTTCTTTTACTTTATTATTTAGATTATTCTCTTCCAACCCCCCTACTCCCTCTCTTGCCCCCCCCCCCTCTTCTCTATCCATTTTATCCCTTTCTTCCCCCTTAAATTTTCCCTTACTTCTTTTCTTTTTTAAAATCCCCCTTAAAATTTTACCATATATTATTCCACCCTTTTTAAAATCCCCCTTAAATTTTTCCCATATATTTTAACATCCCTCTTAAAATCCCCCTTCTACAATGGTTCAATATTCCTCTCTCTATAACCTCTAAACCCACTTTTCTACCCTGACATTCTTGTATTTACATTAAGCTTGATAAGTTTATGGCCAAGTGTTAATTTTTATTGCGACTCTAATAACAAGGGAGGGGTGTTTATGACACCTATCTTCCCAACTAAAGTTGAAACTAGTTCTTACTGTTTTGCTTGTTGGATGGTGGCAAGTAGGTAGACTCCCCTCTTCAATAAAAGTGATGCTGCCAACGATATCAAAGCTCTACTACGCACATTTTCTCTTTTTTTTTTAAATAATTGTTCATCCTTTAATTGATGCTACTTCATTTCTTACAGATGTTTATTGCAAAGTTTATCTGTTAAACATTTCTCTTTCCTACTCCAAATTTGTCTACTCTTCACTATGGAAAGGGATGTTGTTAATGTCTACTACACACACACACACACAGAGTATATATATAAATAAAAGATAGAGGGGGGAGAGAGAGAGAGAGAGAGAGAGAGAGACTTCATAAGATATTTATTTATATTTAAATATTTAGTATTTCGTGTGTGTGCGTGTTGGAATTTTCTTAAAATTCCTCAAAGTTAGAGATTTATAAATGAAACTTTAAACTTTATTAAAGGCAATCTATGATCGCAAATTTGAGACCTAGCAGAGCGGGTCTCTAGCCCGTCGTAGACAGGTCAGGTTACTCGTTGAGAGGAAAAGAGAAAAATGTAAGTGAAGATAAATGAATATGGGGAAAGGTAGATGAGAGGAGAGAAAAGAGATGAAGGAGGGGATGAACCATTAAATATGACTAGGGACATGCCATTTTGGCAAGAGATCCTCATTAGAATACTATCACATCTTTTAATAAATGTGAGCCGTACATGACAAAATAATTCACTACCCGTCATGTAAGGCCAAAAGCTTGATCCATACAAAGTGACAAAGTCATTTAACATCTCCACAAAGAGACAAAAACCTGAACCTAAATGGCCTAAACTATCACTAATCCTAACATTAAATACTATGATACATTGCAAAAATTGGGATGGACCAAACTAATCAAGTTCATCCCCCCTTGTAGAATGCTGCTCATTGCTCATTGTGAGGAGTGGCACTATGCCATGTTCATATTTGGTTTCCTCACTCATCTCGGTTGAACACAATTTGCTCTCATTCCAGGAGGTAGCAATGGCAGTTGCTAATGGTTGTACCCACGAGGACGACCATACATCCGACCCTGAGCCAGTCCTTCAGATAGATCCTATCGTACAATCCCTTGTTGAGGTATATGACCTTGCTTATCCAGCTGCTAGGATGTCAATCTCGTTTTCGGTTTGGGTTACCATTTGATCCAGCCGTATAAGTCCTTGCCAATCACAAATAAGGTTATATGCCCCTTCCTGAAAATAAACCGTCGGCTTTGCTGAAAACTGTGCGTAAAAGCTTAGTCTATTTTGAGACTTTTTCTCAATGTGATCTGAAAATGTTGTTGCCAATCAACGCTGTCATCAACTAAGTAGCCGATCATTAGATAAAATTTACAGGCTTGAAGTTTCCTGTTCCGATCTTTATTATTTTGGCGTGTTCATGTGTATAACCTCTCTGATTTTCAGACATGTCCCTGGCTTGTGAGTGTGGATGTTGTAGTACGTAGCATGCACAGAAACTCCTTTGCAATACGCCTACTGGCTGCTTTAACGTAAGCTCATGTTGACTAAGCGGTGAAAACGTGTGGGTGTGTGCTCCAGTCCTGAGTTCAAGCCGCAGGGGCAGCTTAGGGCTTCATCTTGGTCACCCCGTATTGGGGCGCTGTTGGCACTTACCAAAACACACAAAATAAAAAAAAAACTTAAGCTCATGTTAATCATTGGCCTGTGTGCCAGCTGCTGCGGCTGCTTCTTATGGCCCTGCTGGTGTTTGCATCATGCATGGTGACCCTTGGCTGGTGTTGTCTGCTAATGTGGCAAATAGGGCCCACTGTTTCTGCCCTAGGGATTGACCCTTGGCTGGTCTTCGTGCCATGTCGCAGCACATCGAGCCTGCTGCTCCTGTCCCTTTTGTCCTTGCTGTCCACGCAGGCCCTGAGGAGGCTTGCCATATGGCTGTAAGCAGGCAGCTGAGCTCAGGCTGTAACTGATGGTGCTGATGTAAGCATTCTGAACATCTTGGCCTAAGATCATTGGAACGGTGGACTGTTTTTTATGTTATTCTCTCGAACACCTGAAAGCCTCCCTGCAGGTGGAAATAATGCTGGGAGATTCATTGAAATTGTTGTGTATCCTATCAAATTTGCATCTGGTTTATCCTCATGAAAGATTGATGGCATCCGATATGGCTCCGTGGTGGATTCCGAAATTGTGACCAGCACCATCTGGATTACTGAAGGCTCTTCTACTGAGTTCAAGATGGCAAATTTCCAAATTCTCCAGCTGATATGTGCCTCGTGCTGTGCATGTCAAGGTGCACCGGCGATGGTGTGGACATTCTCCACATTTGTGCAGAAGAGTGTTTTTTTAAATACCAATTGTTTGCAACTCTACATTTCAAGCCTGTGCTTTGGTGCAGATTGGCTGCTGTGCATGGCTGAACACAGTGTGCGATGTTTACACCTCTTTTGCCCTTGTTTTCTCTAGCTTAGCCTTCCAAGAAACTAGGTGTAAATCAAGTTGTCTGTGCTACGGGTGCCAATTTAAGTAATTGTGACCTTGCACCACCGTCATGCACAAATTGTTCCGGCTTGAATGGTGCTGAAATTGGTTGACCAGACAGGTCTGTTTATACTAGCTGAACCCCCTTGTGCTGATGTCGCGTCTCCCCTATAATGTAGAGGGAGACCATCTGGTGGGGTTGAAAGTGTCAATGCCTGAGGTGTTGTGGATACTGCTAGGGCAGGGGTGTGAGTGAGGTCAATGCCTTTTGATGTGGCCTGCCTTGTGGCAGTGCTATTAGAGATGCTCTCTGTTGTGTCATTGTTTCTTCTTGGCACTTGGCAGTCCATCAAAGCATCCGTCTATTGATGAATCTTGATGCTGCTTCTCCTTACTGTCACTGCCTGATTGTGCTAAGGAGTCGGTGGTCCTTGAATCTTGCTGCAGTTCTTGGATCCTCGACCTTGTGCATCAATGTCAACCGGGGGCTCAACATTCTATTGGATATCTCTGTGGAGCTTATGTAAAAACTTTGGAAGCTTTGATTTCTTGTGTTCTAGCCACTTGCATGATGCCGTTTGCATAGTGATTTAACTGATGGTGCCTGCTTTGTTTTCATGTGAGAGAACGGTTCCTCTAGGTGCTGCAAATACCAATGCTGGAGAAGTCTTTTCCTTGAAGCTGTGACGTATTGGTCCCATTCAAACTTGGGTCTATGTGTGAGAGGCTCAGGTGTGATCTAATCTCCACGTGTGCTATCAAGGAAGTTCTTTATTGAGATGCATTAGCACAAACAGACACTGTCATGGCATTCTTGTCCACAACCTAGAAATATTACCAAATTGTGTAATCCAAGCAGAAGTGCGAGGAGAGAGCCTGGCGGTTATACATCACTGAAGTGAGGTTCTTAGTTAAGCAAGCTTGTGGAGTTAGAAGTAATGAACATCTGACATCTACGTTTTAATGACCAATAGCCAAGTAAAGCTCTCAATCCTTGTCTATGTCTCTCTTGTGGACTTCTTTCTCCTCTTGGGCCAAGAGCTCCCATTCCTTTTTGGCCTTACTAGATAGTAGGCCCAGCTCCTTTTGTTATCTGTCTTGTTGATGGGCTTCATCGTTTGTGCCTCTCATGGTCAGATTCTTAGTGTACTTGGGTATCTAGCATAATCCGTGACTCAACCCATTCTACAATACCTGCAGCATGGCAGCTTGAGGCATTCTTGTTGGCTTTGCAAGTCTGCTAGGGAATCTTTGCGACAGGACCACATGGATGTGCCTGATAGTTATTCTCAGAAAGAGAATTTTCCATGAAGTCTTTAATAGTGCGGCCTGCTCCTTGTCTGTGTTGAACCAGGGTCTGGGTCTTGCATCTGAAGACATGATTTATAGTCTGGTTTTTTGGGAAGCGTCATTTTAGGAAATGACCATATAATTACATTCTTTGGTCAGGCTGCTAGGTATGGAGATATTGACGATGTGAAAGAGATAGTGTCCCAAGGTGTGCTCGTAGATTGCCAAGATGCTCAAGGACGCACAGGTTAGTTTCCATGTTCTAAGATTTACTCTTGAAAAAGCTAAGATATCTGACTGCGTTTACAGAACTGTCGGGGTTTCCACATGTAAATCTTTGTTTGTACTTGGGACTGAATTAAAGTGTTTCAAAGGTTCATACATGGGGGCATGCCCTACGACTGGAGTATATTTTTACAAATGCATTATTTGTTGGACCCCAGTTTTTAAAACCATAAATCAAAGAACCTGTATCCCATTAATTTCTGATGTGGACACAATTCTACTTGTTTCAACGCCTGAACCCTATCCATTAGGGTCACAGCTAGCACGATTTTTCATCTTATTGCAGGCCTTTTAGATCAAATCTAGCAACCTGTTTAGGGATCGATTATGTCCAGACATTATCAAGAGCTCAACACATTTGCCAGGTTTTAGATGATAATTCGTAGTGTACTATTCTCTCGTGTATGTTATTTTACAATTTATAGAATGTCCTTACCAAGGGCCCATAAACTCTTAACCACCACAACATTCAGTCTCTTATGGGGATGTCATCGTAGCTAGTCCTTGCTATGCATGATGGAGTTTATGATTTCCAACCTTGTGAGTGATTGTCATGAGATTGTATTTTCAGAGCATGCTCTTACATACATACATACATACATACATACATATATGCATGCATGCATGCATACATATATACATACACATGCGCACGTGCGCACACACACACACACACAAAGTGTGGTGGTGCAGACAATGATTGAGTGGTGGAAAATATGTGTATATGTGTGTGAGGGGTGCTGGTTGTGATACTAGGAGTGCTATAGGTAGCATATTAGTCGCATCTTGTTTGCAATAGAGACAAGGGAAAGCAGTTTGATTCTAAGTGTCTATGAAGATGATGGAGATCAAGAGGACAATGCTAAGGTTCCTCAAGAATTGCATACGAGTATTGGATATCCATGCATGCATCGTCAGCCCATAAAGATAGTAGCAGTGTGTGGACAAGTTCAGTAGTGGTTTTTACCTTCATAGGAGACGAAGCTAGCAACGATCCATGGTTATGTTACTCGCTATAAAGCAAGATATTGACTTCCTTGGATTACGAAGTGAGGAGGTTAAGTACTTTTCCTCTAAACCCTTCCTTTTACTAACAAGGGCAAAAAAGGTTGGTTGCCAAATAAAAGCTTAGTAGAGTATTGAGCCTAACGAGACCTTAGCTTGATTTCCAGTAATTTTAACACATAAAGGCTTCATCGAATGAGGTTGTTACTCGCATAAGTTTAAAGCGATTGCTGTCTTTGATAATGGTGACATCCTATTATAGTGATGGGAGAGCATGGGTTGAGTGTATGATGTACTCCCACCATGTGCAAACATGCATTCCGGGCTAAGGCACCTCTATATGGCATTGTGGTATTAACTTTTAGTAAAGATGAATGAAAATACTAGATGGGTAGGTTTGGAACATAGGAACAGCTACATAAGATTGGAGATAAATAAGTATATCGTGATAATTGAAGGTAGTCGTGTGCAATTCGCACGGGAAAATTTTTGTATGTAGGTCCCCCCACTCAACAAAAAATGGTTCTTTCATTTAAGCAGTTGTGTGTTTGGAAGGGGGGGAGGGGGGGCGGAGGGCGGGGGTAATGGGTTTTTTTTGGCAAGGGCTGGCGAGTGACTCACAAATTGACCTTGCACCTTTCCAATCCAATAGGATCCCAATTGGCCCTTCCGTGCATCATTCCTTGATGCAGCTCATGAGATTGTCCTAAGGTTTGAGTTCGAGCTCGATGGCTCCCTCGTCATTGCTCTGCTTGTGGTTGAGGTCCCACGTTGGTTTGAGAGACCTCCCCTTTGGCATGGATGATCCGACAATGCACATGACATGGCAACTCTCTAGGTGACGTGGTAGATCAGTCGTGGTTGCCTTGAGCTCAGAGCATGCTTTGGGTCTTGGATAGCCTAGAGCCATGTGGCAGTGCCTAGGTGGTTGGATTGGCCCATTTGGAGCTTGCATGACTCAGGCATAGAATTTTCTTTGCGTGAGTTCTTGTGATAGGACATCACGCCGCGGCTGGTTATCTTCTACAAATCCTGTGTGCATGGTTATTCATAGTTCAGAGTTCTTGCCGTGGCTGATCACCATGTATGCTATCTTTAGTATAGCTTTTGTCACCTTCAGCGTGACCACATTATGTACAGTGCTAGCACATGACACCTTCAGTGTGTTCGTGACACCTACAATACACATTGATCAACGATAAATTCGTCGTATGGATTTTGCTAGTTGGTTGGCCCTTTCCTTTTCAGTGTGTCTAATCGACCTGTAGTGTGACTCTTTACCTTCAGAGCGACCTATCACCCTCAGTGTGACCTATCACGCTCAGTGTGACCTATCACCCTCAGTGTGATTTGTCATCTTCAGTATGACTGTACCATCTTCAGTATGGTTTACTTTTGCTCTTTCAGTAGAGTCTTGATTACACCATCTTTAGTATGACCTCGTTTATGTTGAAAACGCTAACTGTTTTTGTTGTGGATTATGTGTTTCAGAGTCTAAGAGACAGGTTGGTGCCAGAATAAGAAATTCCAAAGAACTTTTGCAGAGACTAGCAAGTATTGAGTCTCTTTTCGCCTGGTTTTCACCAAGGGCTGCCGCTGGTTACTTTTTCTATAGTTTCCTACAGCCTTATGTATTGAGTTCTCCCATTTTTTTGTACATATGTTGGACTAGGTATTCATGTCCTAGAATTTCTTAGGCTACCCTGGGTTCTGTCCGAGGGTGTAATTGAAGCTGAACAGTGTGGTTGCACAGAGGGAATCAAGGAGAGAGATGACACACAAGGAAGGGATTTGCTTACATTATGCATTGCTTAAGTTAGCCTTAGATACATCTGCTTAGTTGGGCCAACTTGAGGCTAGCTTTAGGTAGAGTAGTTAGTTAGATCTAACTAGGCGCGACTTCACCTTAACTACGACTAAACCAAAACTAAGGCCATACTTGGCCATAAATACAAAATGTCACCTGCATGCCATGCAGGCTCTACGTAGGTGGTACATATGTCTCGCTAGTTGTTAGACAATTTGGCATCACTAGGCAAGGGTCCGTATGTGCATGGGCATGGCATTGAGCCACCCTATTAATGGATCTCCTATGGGTCAGGTTGTATGCTAGCCAACGAACGTCGCCTTGTTGCCACATCACCACTTGACCAAGCCATATGCACCATGCTCACAACGCGCACACGTAGAGTTGCCATTTGTTTGCATCTCTTGCATCGCTAACAATCCTAAGCGTGCCACACATTCCCTTGCCTCTAACCACCTAACCACTAACCTTTGAGCACCCGCATGGGTCTGTTGTCTGCCACTCGGGTGATACGTGTGCTATGCTCGGGTCTCACATGCCGCAAATGCAAAAGTCCAGCCACATAGATGCCGTTGCATGTCTCTAGGCTATCCAAAGCCCCAAGCATGTTCTAAGCTCAAGGCCACCACATCATCTGTTTGTGTGGGGCCATCACTAGCTCCATTGCTGCCTGGCCTCCTTTCGCCTCTTCAAAACAAGGGATGTTGTGGCCTTTTTCTTCCACTAGCACGATCATAGGGCTGATTGCTCGGGCCCATATGATCACGGAACATTCTGCCCGGAATGATCTCCCGCCAATGTGTCAACTTGTCAACCGCTTCCAATGCTTGTTGGAGTGTGTGAAGGTTTTGCCTGAGTAAGTCGTTATGAGCCCAAGGCTTCAGCCTGTTCATGAAGGAGAAAAACCGACTCGACATTCATGTTCTTGACCTCAAGCATAGGTACATGTGAGCCTTTAGGTACTACTGAACCTTCTAATGTGCCTCGAACTGTCCAAGGCTTGCCTAGCCTTCCATTCAGTGTTCAAGGGAAGAGACTTACGCTGAAAGGCTGTTTTCGTCTCAGACCATGAGGGAATGGTGAAAGCGTTCATATTGTTGGCCACATTACCCTTATAGTGCTGCCACTACAACTACACATCTTTTGTAAGAAATGTGGAGGCATGGGACACTTGGTCCTCATCAGGGGTGAGCTTTTGCCACACCACCGTCTTGCTCTAATTCGCAAGTGTCCTGGGCTCATGACTTTCATCAAAGGGTTCCAAGGCTTGATCTTAGGAATATCTCCTGATGTTCTTGCCGGGCCTGCTTTCAAATCAGCAACCTCAGGTTTTGCTAGTCTGATCCGGAGATAACCTGCTTGCCTTTGGAGCATGTCATTCTCTTGCCTGATGTCCGTTAAGGCTGACTCCAAAGTCTGAACAAGATCCCCCACAACCTCGAGCCGCTGATATCTAACATCAAGGCACTCTGCTGTGTAGGATCTTTGGCATCTATAGGACTGCGAGGATTCAACTAGGGATTCAAGTGTCAGACCACCCCTATGTTGATCCACACCCACACTATGCTTAGTTTCTTGAATCTTCCATCTCATTGATGTGCATTTAAATGCAGAAAACTCAAATAGCATATACAATGTTTCCCATAGAAAATGCTCACCGAATGCTTTAATACCAAACTTTTACCAATTTTCTTTTTCCATCCACATGCCTTCGACATGCCAAACCATGTGCATAGGGACGAGCTGTCCCGTTCAGGATTTGAAGGTGACTAAGTGCCTTCATGTACTTATTTTCTTCTCTTCCAGTTCCCCTTGCTTTCACACATGCTCTCCGTATCAGCTAGCATTTTTTTGCTTGGATGCTTGTTTGGGAGAGACAAATGAAATCATATAGGCCTCACAAGCAGTTTTAGCTTGAATGAAGAGAATGTGGACTACTTTTTTATTAGCCTTCTCCTTTAGTGCTAGCCTTTGTCACAGCCGAGTCTATCCTTCACCTTCGGAGTGCTGACAGAAACTCAATACGAAGACCTTTGTATAAATGGATGCTCAAGTATGTGTTGTATGTGTGAGAGCATATGTTTATACTATGGTCTACTAGAGTCTCTACATCCACTATTGGTCGCTGATGACATCAGTGGGGATGCCATAGTAGTTAGTCCCTGCTATGTGATGGAGTTTATGGTTTTCAACCTCATGAGTGACTACCATGAGATTGAAACTGCACTATATGTTGTGTTTTTAGAGGATGACTTTGGGCATGTTCCTGGATTCATCTCTCTCTCTCTCTCTCTCTCTCTCTCTATGTATGTATGTTCACTCCCATCATCACATTGCCATTTGTGAGGTTCCACTAGATCACATGACCTCGCTTGGCCTTGATCTCTCATCGCCCCTGTGCTCCCATACATTCCATGCACCGCTCTAATACAATGCAAGCCTATTTAAGTTAGGGGACCACTTGCTCGCTATTGGGCTGACTCCTCCATCCAATCCATAGTGCCATAAACTTGAAACCATACATCTATTTGAATTTACAAAGCAAGAGCTATAGCTCCACCACACAACCAAAACACCATAGCATAAACTAGACCACAATGCAAACTGCCATCCGATTAGCAGCTGGACTATGTGATCAGGGAGCTCCAAAACTCACTTAAGTCCTGTGGCCTGCTGTTGTCGCCCAGGCTCTCCAAAGAGCTTTTGTTGATCGCCAATGCCATTGGTGAGGTCTTCAAGTGTTGACGAGCCCACAATGGGCTGGCATTCGTCGCCCACAAACATCACCACGATCAATGGTGTAGCTATTATAGGCTTGGGAGTTGCAAGGCTTGCACACGAGTATTGCCATCACGGAGGAGAGTGCCAGTATTGCAGGTGCATTGTCGTGTGTGTGCGCACTTATATAGCACATGAAGCTACCACCACATGTCCACATCTCCTCATGTTATTGATGTGCCACAATCTGCATGTCAGAGTCGTGCTTATGCGGAAGCGCGCATTCTTGACCTCCTCAATAAACTTAGAACTTCAACACCCATTATTTTGATATGAAAATCCACACGCATATCATTCACATTTCACATAAAGGAACAAGAAAAGAAGGGGAGATAGTCCAGCACCTGATGGGGTGTGAATGAGGTGCACCCCTTACCTGGGCTAATCCCAAGTATATTTCTTTATTACAATGATGCTCAGCTTCAATTACAATAGTATTGCAGACCCTTACACAAAGCCCGGGGTAACCTAGAAATCCTAGGACATGAATAAGTAGTCCAAAACATGTACAATAATTTCCCCGATGAATGAAAACTGTGAGAACACATAAAGCTGTAGGAAACTGTAGAAAAAGTAACCACCACTGGCAGCCCTTGGTGAAAACCAGTTGAAAAGAGACTCAATACTTGCTAGTCTCTGCAAAAGTTCTTCAGAATTTGTTATTCTGGCACCAACCTATCTCTAGAACACATAGTCCACAATAGAAATGGTTAGCATTTTCAGCCTAAATGAGGTTAGAACCTTCAAAAATCGAAGGGGAACATGTTCATTATAAATAAAATCAGTTTTAGAAAGCCCTATGAGTGAAAAACGAAATCTGAAAGTCACTTTTTGGTAGCCTGGAAGACAAAAAACGGAACTGAATGAGAAAAACAGCAGGTAAAAGAAAGTGTATTGATTAATAGAAGTGACTACGCAAAGAATACTCCCCCCGTGCCTCGCCTTGGGCTTTGGAAAGGAAGAAACATAGGCCGAAGCAGAAATTCCAGCATCTCATCAAGTTTGACTGCAGGAGGAGATCATGGAGTGGTAGAAGAGTGAAACAAAGTTGCTAGAGGGCAAGCGAACATCGAGGAAGATGGCCAGGAAGAGGGCGAATTTGCAAAGAGAGCAACAGGGAGAGGGTGCAAATTTGCAAGAGAGACCAATATGACTGCTTAAAACTGATTCCAAACTTTTATAGACCTTGGGTGAAAGGAGAAAGCTATTGAATCCTGAGAAAGCACAAATTGCAGGTTGAAATCGATTGATTATTCTAGGTTAGAATATTTTTTGGGATTGTTTTAATCCTTTAATTAGGTCTCTTTGCCCCATGATTCTCAACCCATGCACACTAAAAATTAAATTAATAGGCCTAGAACAAATGCACATCCTAGGTTGATTAGGCTCATAACCTGACTTAGACAACTCAGAACTTACCTAGTTCGAATCCATCCTTTAGACCGTGACATGCTCTATCTAATGTGCACGTGAGTGATCAAGGTGCTAAACCTAACACTCAAACATTAAGGATTCTAAAGATCATCCGCCTCATAGTTAAACACTACGTGATCTTGATTTGTCCTCATCAAGCTAAGAATCATTGCCAAGGCAAAGCCAATCTGAAGGTTTCATGAATAAACCATGGGTACTAAGAACCCAATGGGTGTTAGAAAACCCTTGTAGATGTGCAAAGCATCCTCAATCTCGTACGGCATGTTTAATAACTTAATATCAGGTGGAGGATGATCTAGTAGAAATAGTCAAACGACTCGCAACTTCAGTGACGTGAAGTCCACCTCATGCATTAGCTTCCAGCATCCCGTTACTGGATATGACTATCATGGAATCTGGACGTGTAAGCAACCACAAACAACCTGATCATGGAAACACAAAGGATATGTAGGCTTGAACTGCGATGTCCACGAGTCTAGGACTCAAATTCTAGGACATCTCCCCGAGCCATGAGCTGAGCCACTGGCACGACATCTCACCAACCAGTCCACAACCAGCCTAGTGTCCCATACCACTAGCTGGTGCCCGAGGGCCTCAAGACTGTGCTGGGGCTAGGGCAACGATAATAGCAGGTGTGGGTCCACACACAATCTAGGATCAGACCCACTAGAGTGAAGTAGACTTGCTCCCACAAGTGCACTCTGTACTGAAACTGAAACCCTAGGCTCCCTTATATAGACTTGAGCCCCTATCTATTTTGAGGGAGTTTGGAGGACCTCTCTCTCTCTCTCTCTCTCTCTCTCTCTCTCTATGGTCCCATAGGCCGATTTTTGGTCTTCAGAGGACGATAATACATTCTTCTTCTTCTTCTTCTTCTCTCTATCTATCTATATGGTGGGCACCTATTTTTATTGCTGGAAAAGCAATCTTGAACTCAAATTTAGTGCTTCAACCCTAAAAAGCTGCATGCAAGCTAAATTTATGTCTTATGGCTTATCTTTGAAGTGTCTTGATAATCTCGAAATAGCCTTTTGTTAGGGTTTCTTCATCAGGCTAGCTTCGACTCAGCCCCCTAGGTACCTTATGCTTCTGAGGTTGGTGCCTATCAATCCTGGCAGCTCATAGGTTCTAGAAAACATGTGCCAAACCTTAACGACTTTACTGATAATAGACATCACCTCAACATCGAAGATCATCTTCTTTGTCTCCAAAAAAACTTAATCTTTGAGCTTATCTCATCCTCAACATCCCTTTTTGGCCCACGAAACATAGCAGGACTCATCCCTAACATTTTCCCACCTCAAAATTAGGCTACTCTGGAAGTTCTAACCCTATCTCATCCTCCCATACTTAAAAAACGATTTCTTTCCATACCAGATCGACGATTTCAACTTGCACTTGTAGGAAAACATTAAATACGATTTTGCGCATAATTGAAGGAATCAAGCTACATCACCTTCATCTACAATTGGAATCTTCTTCCAGGAGTTGGCTTTGATACCAACTGTCAAGCCCCCAAAGCTCCTGAGAATCTGGACCTGCAAACAAGCACAAACAACCTAATCATAGAAACACAAAGGATATGGTAGGCCTGCTCACCATCCAACCATGATGTCCGCGAGTCTAGGACTTGGGAATATTGGGACACCCCACGAGCCACGACCTACCGAGGGGAACTAGACTCTCTTCCACAAGTGCACTTCGCACTGAAACGAAACGCCTAGGCTCCCTTATATAGACTTGAGCCCTTGCATGCTGAAACAACCAAAACCCTAAATCTTGAGTGCCCTTGCAACTTAGTCCGAGTATTGCCTGCCTACCCTACGGAGCTAGTCTTGCGTGCCCTAAGGACACGTCAGTTACGATCCATGCACATGACACATATTGAAGATGGCATAGTCATACTGAAGATGACAAATCACATTGAAGCTAAGAGAAGGTGATAGAGTCACACTAGAGGTGACTTAGACACGCTAAAGGTGTCACGAACACACTAAAGGTGTCATGTGCTAGCACTGTACATAATATAGGTGCTAGAACCTATATTGAAGATAGCATACATGGTGATCAGCTATGGTAAGAGCTTTGAACTGTGAATAACCATGCATGCAAGATTTGTGGAAGATAACCGGCTGGAGTATGACTATCACAAGAACTTACACAAAGAAAACCACACGTGTGGTCAATAAACATGTGACCGTAATAAATGAAAATAGGATACCTAATAATGATCCAAAAATGTAGTATAGAAAGATGTAGATATGTTACATTCCCTTCGTCACCAAAAAAGTTGTCCTCAATTGACAACAACTAGGCGAGGGTACTCAATTGTAAGGCCTCCTCATAAGGTGAAGATATTCAGCCAAGTAATGGCGATCCACCCACTTGGCATTAGTAGTGGGATAAGATAAAAACGTGAGTAGATACTTGTGCTCATAGCGTTCTCACATGTACGCTTGTCTTGATGATAAAGAATCTGCTCAAGTATGACAACTTCATCTTCATCAACAACCTTAGGTTGTTCTTCATCCATGGCAGTAGATGGTATACATCCCTCATAACGCTTAAGAAGATTGACATGAAAAGCTTTATGGGTCCTCCAATGAGTTGGAAGATGCAAGAGGAAAGATACGTCATTTTCTTTTGAGAAATTTGAAAGGGGCCATAGTAACACAAGCAAGCTTCACATAGACAACTCAATTCTGAACCTTGGATTTCAGCCTTGCTTTGTTTAAATTCGACGGCCCTCCGTCACTTATTTGCAGCGTTTCTTTGGCATTCTTAGGCTTGAAGAATGTGTTTGCACATGTAATCACATGCTGATTTTTTGTCTTCAATAAACTGATCCGCAGCGAATACTTCATCCTTGGTGTGCAACACAGGTAAAGGTAGAGGTCTTCCATAGACTACCTCCGCGGGAGCTTTTTCTGTAGAAGAGTGGATGGTGTTGTTATAGGCAAACTCCAGTGGGAGACAACGTTCCCACAACAATGGATGATCATCAACATAACATTGCAGCAATTCCAACAAGACCCTATTTGCAGCTTCAATTTGCCCATCAGTTTTTGGATGAAAGGAGGTGGAAATTCCAGCTTGGTACCTAAATTGTCAAACAATGCCTGCCAAAAGTCGCTGGTGAACTTGCTATCATGGTCTGAAACAATTGATTGAGGTATACCATGATGTACAAAGAAATGGTTAATAAAAAGTGTCATTGCCTCAGTTGCTTTCAATGTTTTCTTATAGGGAATAAAGTGGGCTTGTTACTAGAAATTGTCTAGATCACATCATGACCTTGCAGCGATTTAAGAAAACGTGTAATAAAGTCCATAGCAATATGTTCCCATGGTGCTTTTGAAACTGGAAATGGCTGAAGTAATCCATGTTGCTTTTGACGTCATACTTGGCCTTTTGACAAATAGGGCACAATGAAACATACCGAAAAACATCTTTCCTGATGTGGGGCTGATAAAATATCTTTCACGTTGTCTCAAGGTAGGTGACATATCTCTATGTCCTGCAAAGGCAGGGTTGTGACACTCCTCAATCACCTTTTGTCTCGTATCCCTTGTCACATAGATCCTATTTTGGTTCCACAAGTACCCATCACACACATAATAATCCTTTTGCTCCCCTCCTTTGCTCAATTCTATCCATATGTGTGGAAAATATGAATCATCTTTGTACTTTTTCTTCATAACTGATAGCTCCTCATGATGGGCTTGCTAGATAGCATGAACCTGTGGCCTTCAAGATAGGGCATCGGCAACCATGTTCTCCTTTTGGGGCATATGCTGATATGAAAATTGAGCGCAACTAGAAAATTAACCCACCTCATGCGCTTCTCTCTCACAAGTGGCTACATGAGAAAGTAACTTGGAGGTTTGGATCAAGAAATCGACCCCCAAAAGGTAATGCTTCCAAACTCTTAAGGCATGAATCACTACCAATAGCTCTTTCTCATAGACATCATAGTTCCGTTCAACCTCCTTCAATCTTCTGCCCCCGTAGCAACTACATGGTCTTGTTGTAGCAGATTAGCTCTAATATAAGCCCCATTGGTTGATATAAGCTTGAACAACAAATGGCTTCTCAAGTCAGGCATGAGTAAGACAATTGACGATGTTAGAGCTTCCTTTAGAGTTTCCTTTATGGCCCCAAGTAAAAGCTATTCCCTTATTAAATCATGTAAGGGCAATGATTTGTGAGCAAAGTGGCATATAAATCTTTTGTAATATGAGCATAACCCAAGAAATGATATTACTTTATGTGCCGTCTTCAAATTAGGCCATTCACGAAGTACCTTCAATTTATTAGGATCCATTTTGATCACACCCTTAGAAATAGTGTGTCCCAAAAATCTTATCTCCAGAAGAAAAAACTCACGTTTCTTAGCATTTACATAAAGCTGGTGTTCCTTCAGAAGCCCAAAGACGGTACTTAGATGTTGTTTATGCTCTTGCTCATCCTTACTGATGAATACTATGATATCATCAAAGAATGTTTCTACAAAAGATCTGTGCTTTTGAAAAATTTGGCTCATCATTCGGTTGAATATCGTTGGAGCGTTATTCAAACCGAAAGGGAGTAAAGCCCTTGTATTGTCCTAAAAGCCGTTTTGTGGATGTCTTGAGGGGCAATCTTAGCTGATGTATCCACTCTTAAGATTATCGTGCTGAAAATCTTGGCTCTTTTTAAATTATCTAGGACTTCATCAATCAGAGAAATCGAAAAGCGATTCTTGATAGTCATTTTGTTTAGTGCCCTGTAGGTCCACACATATCCGCCATGATCCATCTTTCTTAAGTGATAAGAGTACAAGAGAACAAAAAGGTGAACTTGTAGGCCTAATCAATCCAATTCCTAGACCTATCTCTGAATTTCATCTTGTTGTGCTTTGCTAACTTTGTAAGGTGGCCTACTGGGTGGAGGGCTACCCAGAATCAAGTCTATAGTGAGATCCTCTGGTTTCTCAGGTGGCAATGATTTAGGTAAGTCTTGTAGGAATCCTTCCTTAAACTCTTCTAGGAACTTTCTCCTATCCATGGTGAGACTATCCTCATTCCCTTCCTTATCAAACTTTTGTACATAAATTAAATAGGAACAAATTGATTCTTAAATGCCTTTTGCGCCTAGATGTGACTCACCAGCGGTATAAGGTTGCTTGAAACTCCGGTTTGAATTGTGATGTCTCGTCCTCCTTGTTGAACCATCACCGTCATCTTCTTGTAGTTGTAACCAGGTGGCATCTTATAGTGCCACGGCTGTCCCAATATCACGTCCACATTTGATATCCGATCAACCTGAAGGTTGAAAGTCTATGTGGTCCAAGTATTCTTGAATATGCACGCTTAGTTTCCTGCCCACTGGTGCAAGTTCATAGGCGAGTCACGGAAAGCGGCATAAGCTTTTCTCCCACGATCAAGATGTGGAACGAATCCCAAAGATGATGCCAACTCCAGAGTGAAGATGTTATGGGTAGAACCAACAACAAACAAAAATAAGGCTGGCTTGTCTCCCATATGACCCATCCCTTCAAGATTTAAGTCTCTGGCCCATCTTCTTCCTCTTCTTCTTCAAGGACAGCTTTTATCTTTGTTGCCGCCTCCTCTCCCGTGGGCTGTCTTGACTTTTGTTCCTTCCCTTTTTAAAAGGACAATCCAAAAATTTATGTGCACAATCACATCTAAGACATAAACCTTCTTTCTTGTACCTGTTGATAGTTTGCTGATCTAATTGCTTCCTTCCAGGTGCTGCGTTTTGTGGCTGATTTGAACCAAAGCCTCCTCCACGATTTGGAATTGGCCTAAAGATTCCTTTTCCAATGGAAAACCCTGGTTTATTTACTTGGAATCTATCCCTCTTCTTCCTAAACTCCGGTCTATCCAGTCCAGTGGAGACTCTTCTACCATCACCTCTTTTCTTCTCGACTCTCAGAGCCAAGGGAATAATGTCCTTTAAAGTCTTTGGAGTGAAACATTTTATTTCGGCTTGGAGAGTACCATACAAACCACTGAGGTACTTACATGCTTGCTCTTGTCTACGGTTGCACCTTTAAAAGTGTTGTCCAAAATCTGTTTGTGTACTCTCGCACTATTTCTCCCTCTCTTTGTCTGAAGATATCTCAATCATCTATGTCTCGAACTCAAGAGACAAGAAGTGTTGCTTTAATTGTTTTTTGAACTCCTCCCAAGTCTTTGGCATCATGCCTTGTGATTCTAAGGCCTAGTGCCAAAGAGTAGTTGATCCATTGAGTATTAAATCAGCAAAATTCAGTTTGGCCTTCACTCTGTGGTCTCCTCACATGCAAAGTATCTATCCAAACTCCTAATCCATCCAAGGAGAACTTTGGCCTTATAGTCTCCGTCATACTTCGACATCTGCACTTCTCTCCCAACGTGATCTTTCGTTTTGGCTCATGGCTTTGGCGTCGCGTGTATGTCTCTCAAGATAAGTCTGGCATGTCCGGTGACTTTGATCTATAACGCCTCCTCATAGTTTTGCTTGGTGGATCATCTCTCACCGCATCCTGAAGCTCATCTTCCTCCTCATCTTCAGCCTCATAATCCAGCAGCATGTTCTCCACACTATAAAACCAATGGGACTTGGTCTTCTTTCCTTCCTTTTGAGAGGTCAAGAGGATTGGTATGTCCTTTTCCATCCACATTCTTGGCCGTTAGCTTCTCCTTGGTTACTTGCTTTCCCCACTTCTCTTGGACTGATTTCTCGAAGTGCATTATTCATGGCTCAAAACATTTTCTTCAAATTTCTCAACTTTTGTGCCATCTCATCTCTAATGGGCTCTCTACCGGTCTCTGGTGTCACAAGAGTCTCCTCTTCTGAGTGAATTGGTCACATTTAATCAACATGCTTCTCAATCTTTCGTTGCAAAGATTGCTTCATGGGCACAGTCTTCTTGGCTACCGATTGTGGCTATGGCACTAGATGAAGAATGGCAGCCCATTGTGGACTTGTCAGCATTCGATGACCTTACTAGTGGCAAAGGTAGTTTTGGTATGTACACCATATGGGATTTGTTGTACTGCATAGTATAGATGTTTTGTACTATAAGGTACGCGTACCCAAAAGACTTATTTAAAAATAATAATTTTGGAGTGGGAGGAGAGCTAGGGGTGCAATATATGTATGTTTGTATGTATGTATACATATACCTATATAAAAAGGTGCGGTTCATATGTGTCCCCTTTCCTTTAAATATATTATGAAACATACCTAAATGTTCATTCGCACTTTAAATCGATGTGGCACTTGTTTGTGTTGTTCATGCCCTTTCCTTCTGCCCATACAGCTTCCTCTACACATCCTCTTCTTGTAAGTTGTAAACTATAGAAAGAAAGAAAGAAAGAAAGAAAGAAAGAAAGATTATTAAAGTCTTTGAAAGACCAATGGGTCTATGAGACTGTGAAAAACCTGATTGAATAAGCTGAAAGGGTGTAGCTACTAAAATGAGCATCATCACCCATGATCTACAATCTCGATTTAGTAATTGGTTTTAGCTTTGAGCTTTTAGTTTCAAGTTGAATCACTTTGTGTATTATTTAGTTCCATGTACAATGTTTGCACTCCAATAGTCAACTATGGTTGAATCTACTTGATTGTTGATGGTGATCATTGCATTCTATGCAGTATAGTCACTCGTAAATTGCCCCTTCTCCCTCTAAGGGAGAAAAAAATGATTTACAATGGGGATCTACTTGACACATCATAATTTTTTTGCCTTATGGCACACATAAGCACTCCTAGCGTTGATTCAAAACGGTTGAGCTCTGCTGCATCAGCAGCCTTGGAAAGCATGTACAAGATTGGGTTTGTGAGACTGTTATTTAACTTCCCATCCTCTCTTTCCAATGCGCTAATAGAAGGGAATCAGTTCTATGAAGCAAAATTGTTCCAAGTTGAGTAATAGGGCAAAAAGTGAGTTGAGAGGGCTAAAAGGGAGGTAAGGGGTAGGGACTCTGTAAGTCCTATTGCCCTCTTGTGTAGGGACATTTTGATGTCGCTCTCTTATCTAACCCAAGCTCCCTCTTGCTCCCTACCTCCATTCGAAGCCTCCATTTGTGTCGTACCTCCCTCTTGCTTCCCCTTACTCTCTCCTTTCTGCTTTTCTATCTCCTTTCTTTACATCTTCCTTGTCCCTTTTCTCCATTGGTTTCAGAGCACTTTCCTCAGCATTTGTACGTGTCTCTCTTGCCCCTTGCTTCACTTCAGCACAACCAATTCTTCCTTTGTGTATCTACGCATCACGAGTGTGCAATTGGAGAAATCCTTTGCAACAATAGCCATCCAGCAACTCGCTCTCGTCGCCATCACTACTCCTCTATGCCCTATTGCCATTATTGCATATTGCTTTATGTGAGTGTTCTTCCACAATCTCATCCTCAGAAATTTTGTTGGTGGACACATTCTCCACATGTCCACACGCTCATGACTTTGTCGGAGGCTCTAGATTTTTTTGTGCTGCATTTTTCATCAAGACTTGCTCTACAGCAGGTATTTTTGTCAACGAGCTTGACCATGTCCGTTGTCTTCAGTCGATTCTATTCTAGTTGTGTGTTTCCCTGTTGAATTTCGGTTAATTCCACGTCATCGAGCACTGACTATCAGTACATGTCATCGAACCCAGCTCCGAAACACATCGTCCATGGGTACACGTCATTAGTTATTGGCCTTGATACACTTCAGCAATTATCAGACTTGGCACACGTCATCAAGGCCAGCCATCAGTACTGCCATTACTTATCAGTCCTGATACACTTCTTCAAGGAGTGATCCCAAATTCTCATTTTGACATCATACTATTTCGGTTTTCTTTCATTGTTTTGGATTCTGGCATAATTCCCAGATCTTAGCTCCGATTTAATCTCCAGATCCTTCTCCAAAAGTTGCTCCTGAATCCGTGAAACATTTATGGATTCCAAGTTTTAAAATCTGGAGGCGCCTCTCTAACTTTCGGATTCTAGATTTCCGATTCCACTTCTGCCACATGGATCCCAGATTCCAGATTTTGGATTCCATGTCGGCCACCCAATTTCTTATGTAGGCAAATGCTCAAACAATTTTTTCTTCACCTCACCCAAATCCAAGAATCCAGTTTCCTCACTTGGATCTCAGATCTCGTGTCCTCAGCTAGATCCTGAATTACATGTCAACACTCGGACCTTGGGTCTAAGAAGATTGAATGTTCATCTTAGTCTTCCTCCATCATCTCACTCTTCCTCCCTAGGATCACCACATTTCTAAACATATTTCCTCTCCTTCTGTCGTGTTCCCTCCCTCCGTCGTCTCTCCTTCCCATCTCTTTCCTTACATCCTTTCTCTCTCTTCTCTTTCTTCTTCCATCGGCCATGGCCTCCCTCTCCTTCTCAAAATGATTAGTTTCCCTCTCCCTTCTCTTTCAATTTCAGTTTCTTAAATATTTAAGAAAAGGAAACATGAATATAAATTCTTCATACTTGGCTAAGCTGGCTAAAGGTTTTGTAGATAGGATGTAGACTCGGTTTTGTAGATAGGCTCCTTGATTCTTCCTCTTGATCCTTCTTGCTCCAATTGATTGAGATAAGAATGAATGAAGAGAAGAAGACCTTTTTATACTTCTTTAGGGCAAATTATCTCCAACATACAAATGTGGTGCACAATCCAGTGAACACTTGTGAATTCTGGAAACCCGGCACACTGTCATTTACCATGGCACCCAAGCGCACAACCCGATCTGATCAGCTAGTGCCAAGTGATGATCCATAAGTTGAGGCTGCTTAGCATGAGCAATTGCTGTTCACAATGGGAGCACCCATTGGTAGCATGGGATGCCTCATCATACTCTAGCACTCGCATCTACGCTGCACAGACACAGTTTTTAGATGCATTTTCTTGTTGATTTAGGATACTTGGTTAGTAGATTGACCAGTTCATCCAATCAAGTGGCTGCACATGTAGTTCAGGACAAATGCAAGCAAACAGTGGGGGTATGAGGACACTTAGAGAGAGCCAAGATGCCTTCTCTGCACCACATGGAGGTTTTATGGCAGATGCTTGACGTCGTCTTAGTTTTCAGCCCTTGAGGATGTCTCAAATGGAGCAATCAGTAACCCATTATGGGGATTATTTAGGTAGTGATGGCACACTCTACTCTTCTGCAAGTGCAGTCCTCTACTTTGGGCCGACCCACTGGTGTCCCTTTGTTGAGTGCTCCAAGGTCCAGTGCCACCGGGTGCTTACTGAAAAGAAACTTCTTCTCTGCATCCGACCATTCTGGTCAGTTGACCGTAGGGTTGGGTGACCTGGCTTAGTTGATGTTGGATGGTCACATAAATAGACTAGCCTTGGCCCTTGATACAGGATTTGGAAGGTTGTCAAAAGTTGGCCAACAGCCAAATGGCTGCCGATGTCAACCAGACAATACTGATTGTTTTTGCCGACCCTATGGTTGTGTGAGCTAACTTTGGTGAGGTCAGCTTAATGGATTAGCCTTGTCCTTGAAATAGGACCCAATGAAGCCCGCCCAACCAGCCCCTAATGGTGGGCTTCTATAGTCAGATAATTGACTGGCATTGGCCCTGAAAATAGTTCCCAAGCAGCCCCTTACGTTGAGTTTGTTGCTCTATGGCCTGTAGGGGGACCCGAAATAGTTCCCTGGCCAGACCTGGTTGCAAGCGTCGGTCCCAGTATGGATACCAACCTTGCAAAATGCCTACCCCTTCCTCATTTGGGGACCTACACCTGAGCATCTATGCACTGACTTATCCCAACCCCCACCTATCGACATTGATGATACATTACAATTAACGAAACGGAGAGCTGTTTTTAATATTTTTGCATTCCTCATTTGCTTTTTTCTTGTTTTCCATTTGTTGCTATATTCCGTCTTGATGTACTGTAAATTTTACAGCTCTTCATATGGCGGCTGCAAACGGACATGTGGATGTTGTACAATACTTGCTTGATCAGGGGGCTGTAAGAAACTCTTTCTTTCCATTCTTCTGCAGGCTAACTGAGCTTAGATTTGTAGCTATGCCCCTGTTGGATATAATAGCTTGTCAGTTTGATAGAATACTTAGAATAGCTTTGGAGCTGCAATCTATCATTGAGGAAAGGTGGCATGCTGTGGAAATTTGTGATACAGGATGTGAATGCTCAAAATGCTGAAGCAAACACCCCTCTTCATTGGGCTGCTTTGAATGGACAGATGCAGGTACACTCTTGAGCAGTGACTTAATTGTTGTTGGTGAGCTGCTTCTACCTTGCCATTTTAAGTGGTCTATGTTTTCCCGGATGTGTTGATGTTGGAAATGGAACTTTGTAACTGACAATTAAGAAATATGATCCCACACCTGGTGTGTAGGCTATTCAGGAATTGATTGCAAGAGGAGCGAATGCAAGTGCTTTAAACCGGTGCCTTTTTCAACTCTAACTGGTCTAATTCCGAAGAGTAGCAAGGAAATATGCATTGCAGTTCTTCTCCCAAGGTTTGGCTGGAATGTTGACGAGTAGATAAGATCATATGCTTGACCCTTCTTCTGAACAGAACTTCATTTAAGAGTCTCAGAGGTTGCAAATTCAATTTTACTGTGTCTTATAAAAACGCCATCTGGTTGTCAGCTGAGGTGTTTTGCACATGTTTGGGATGGGTCAGGTATGAGCGTACACCACTGGATGAAGCTGTTAGCAGAGGAAAGCAGGATGTCATAGATGCAATAGTCACCTCAAGTGCTGCTTCCTCCTTAGCCACAACAGATCTCCATGAATGACTGGGTGTATGCTGCCCTTGCTTATATTCACGTCCACCTATGGTTGGTGCTGCTGAAAAACCAGTTATGGCAGTTTAAATCTTAAAAATTGGCCCTCTGTAATGGAAGAGCTGAAATTTTGGATTTGCAGCATAGCAATTCTCAAAGAATGTAAATTCCATGAAAAAAAAAAGGAATGTATTTGCCTCTGGAAATCATGTTATTAATCATGATGATTGTCAATACAAGCACTTTTCTTCCTTGAGATGCAGCATGCTTTGTGTTTCTTATCAGTTGAGGGATATGATCCAAGTTTTTTTTGGCTTACTACATTAAAATAGTAAACTCGCCAATATAGAAAGTAAAATCTCTTTGTACCTACAGCATGGTTGATTTGAAGCTCGCACCTTATTGTAAGGTGCTGTTCGAAGTGTTCATTGGATTGTGTGTGCATCTTCTTGCATTCAGTCCATCTTCATATGTCCTCTTTTGTAGAATAGGCCTTCTTGTACTTCTTTATTCATACTTAAGTCTGAGTGACAACTTTCCATGAATTGGTGATGCAATATCTTCTGACAATCCATGAGGGCTTCCAAAATTTTTGGGTTGCAGATTCTCATCTGAAAGCATTTGTTCTCATCTTCCCCCTCCGACTCCCGAATTCTAAGAATCAGGAATATCGAAATAAGGATAAGGCTCGTTTACTGTAGGTAATAGTTGTACAAGTCTTGAGGTCTGTAGCATTCGAGATAAGTTAGGTGCAAGCTTCAGAAGAATTTTATTTTTCAAAATTCATGAGGTGAGCTTCGAAAAACAATTATTTTTTAAATTCAAAAAAAGATAGAAGGGGAGGGAACATATTCACATGACACGTAGAGAAGCATAGGACATACATAGATGACTTGCAACATCCACATACAAAGATGGTCATCAACAGTAGAGAAACCATGATAGAATCTTATGACTGGGGGAGGGGGGGGAGAGGGGGGCTAAGAAGGAGGGGGGGCTGAAAGGGGCATTCAATCAATGCATTCCACGGTACCATATCCCTTTTGATCAAGGCATGAAACAATTTTTGGGCATCAACCATGTGTGCCCACATTTATGATACATGTCAATAAGACGATTTGCCACCCCAGTTACGATAGTCTCAAGGCCAACTATGCTAATGTGAGAATGTAGTTCCTTTCTAGTTTCTAGAGATGGTGTGGCACCACACACTTTAAGAATGGCAATAAAGGTACAACTATTTGGTGAAAGAAAGAAAGAAAGAAAGTCTATTAACATCCACGGGAGACCAAGAGGTCTATGGGACAACATGAAAGCCAACTAGTACATCAGCTTAGGGAGGGTAGCTCCAAGGGAGTGCATAAAGCAGCTCCAGCTATTTAGAGTACCTACATTATGACTTGGAAAGAAACATAATCGGCCATACATTAGTTTAAGATTGAGAGTCTTTTGGCTTGGATTTAAACTCTTTAATAAGTGCTACGCCCTCATGGTACACTACCCATTTTCCATCATTCCTTGCAGCCTTGATCTTAGCTAATTTCGCTGCCTTGCTTTTCAATTGAGCTTGTAAGTTCTTCAGCTATCTATATCTTAGTTCACATGAAAGCCAACTAGTACATCAGCTTAGGGAGGGTAGCTCCCAGGGAGTGCATAAAGCAGCTCCAGTTATTTAGAGTACCTACATTATGACTTGGAAAGAAACATAATCGGCCATACATCAGTTTAAGATTGAGAGTCTTTTGGCTTGGATTTAAACTCTTTAATAAGTGCTACGCCCTCATGGTACACTGCCCATTTTCCATCATTCCTCGCAGCCTTGATCTTAGCTAATTCCGCTGCCTTACTTTTCAATTGAGCTCGTGTAAGTTCTTCAGCTATCCACATCTCAGTTCCTTTCAGCTTGTAGGATTTAAACTTTTCCATCATTCCTCACAGCCTTGATCTTAGCTAATTCCGCTGCCTTACTTTTCAATTGAGCTCGTGTAAGTTCTTCAGCTATCCATATCTTAGTTCCTTTTAGCTTGTAGGATTGTCGGAGAAGCTTGACTCGTAGATCCCGTGAGTTAAGCGTAATGATAGCATGACCTTTATACTGTAAGATACGAGTTGCTTTGGGTTCATCGTCATCATCAAGAGCATCATCCTTATGAACTGTCCAATCTATATTAGGCATGACTGCTTTGACATGTGCTAAGGTGTCACTGAAAGAGTCCTCTTTCAAAGCATTATCATGCCTAGATGCACGTTCTTTAATCTCTTCCTGAATGTCAGCCTTATTAACCTTTGCATCAAACTCCACAATCACTTCCTTCTTTGTGGTCTATACTTCAGTGTGAACTAGATCTTTGAATGTGGAGACTAGCTGGGGAAGCCTTGCAAGATTTTACAACCTCGTCGGTGACTACTTGCTTGCTAGGTCCTTCTAGAACCTGAATTCTAGCTACTGCATCTGCCAGTTGTATCTTTAACTCTCTTACCTGCTCTTGTAGATAAAACATCTTGTCATGGTGCCCAATGATGGGTCGGTATAGACCTCATCGTAGGTATGTATGTGCATACGGAGAGGGTGTCATAGCTGCAATGGTGGCGTATCGGGACCTGCTGCCTGAGGTGATTGGGGTTGGGGGGGGGGGCTTCGAAGGACCATGATCTTCTATTTGTGCATAAAGTCTAAAGGCCTCATCATTTTTTTGTTGCTGTGTGTACCCTAGGATGATTGCAGTCCACATGATTGCATCACAATGAGGCAGTCCATCAATTTCCATCAATTACACACTGTGTATCCTCTAGGCTTCCAAACTTTATACATATTCACCAAGGTGTTTCCCACAAATCCATGTAAGTGCATGCAACTCTCTACTACTTGGGAGTGGATTGCTCTACCCTTCTCTGGACATGGAGTATTCACTATCTGCTTCCCTTGCTCCATTGCTGCTAGGCTGTTGCAAGCCTTCAATGCCCCAACAAAGGTTTTGGAAGGGAATGCCTTGAAGGATGTGTACATATCCTTTGGAATGTGGTGGCTAGAGATTGCATAACCCAAATGACATCATGACTCTATATGTAAATATTGTCCATTCTATTGCAAATGCATAACCCAAATGGCATCATGACTTTGTATGCAAATATTATTCTTCTATTTGCAAATTCCATCTTTGATTGAGCTTTTGGGGGGTTATAACCACTAACTTCATCCAAGGAACTATAAGCTATTGATCCTCCAATATTGTATTTGTAGTGGTAGGGGATAGTAATCTATGATTGTGGCAGCGTTTACATTTTTGAGATTCATACACATCCTCATCTTCTTATTCTTTTAGGCACAATGATTATTGGGGACAGGTAAGATTATGGTGCGAACCAACCCTTGGGGCTCCTTTTTCCTCCACTTAGGAGGTCTTCTCCCCTCGGATTAGCATTAAGGTTGGGGTACAATGCATTGTAGAGGATATATAGCCTCATTATGACACCCACACTTGGAATATAGATTGTGTCTCTATGTGTTCACCATTATTTCCAACATATGGTGTCAGAGTAGCGTTACCTGTCTCAACTCTCTCTCTCTCTCTCTTTCTCTCTCTCTGCGTGTGTGTGTGTGTGTCTCTCTCTCGTGCTGCTTGGAATCATTCACAATACTATCACTCTATTGGGAGAAGATTCTGTCTTCAAGGCTCAAGCTATTATAGCTTGTTCCATTGATCTTGTTGCTATTTTGGAGGTGCGCAGGACTGATTTTAGCTAGTCTCCTACAGCCTCTAGACCTTCTAGTGGTCTATAGGTGTTTTGCTTCTGTTTTTGAACCGTTCTTAAGCGATTGTCTCTGATTTGAGGCATTTCTATTCTTAAGTTCTGCCTTTGATGTGAGGCCTTTCATTTCATGTTCGTCACTGGAGGAGTATTAACTGGACATTTAATGGCTGTTTCAGACTTGACGACTGTTGGAGAAGTCTCTTCCATTTTGTAGCCATTTCATCAATTTGAAGTGGCCATCCCCAATTGTTTTGAGGCGCCATTGTTTTGGACCTACTTTTGGAATCAGTTTACCAGTATTTTGGAGCTGATAACTCTGTTCATGGATGAGCTGCGCCTACTCGCGGTACATTGCTACTGTTCTAGCTCCAATTTTCTGTACTTTGTTACGGAGCAGTTGCCTCTATTATGAAGCTGTCGCCATACTTTTTGTGACCTAATTGCTGAGAAACACCTTCGCATACGTACAAGGAAGCCAATAGAGGTAATCATATTGATTTGTTCCTACCTTGGATTCTACGCAAGTTTCTATCCTAGTTGATCTGCCCGGATTTTCATTCTGGATCTGCCCTGATTTTTATTCCAGTCCTGCTGAAATTTTTATTATGGATCTGCCTGTATTTTTATTCTGAATTTGCCCAGATTTGCCTCTTAATTTACCTGAATTCTATCTCAATTAGCCCAATTCTAACTTGCTCCTTGGATCCATCCGGCCTCTCGAATCTTTTTGCATGTAGATTGATCCTGCTCCCTATACTCTTGCTGCCCTGAGTCCTGCCCTTGTATCCTATTCAACTCCCAGATCATGTCCTAATCCTAGATTCTATCATTGATTCATTTGGCTCCGTGGATTCTTGTTCTCTTTCAGATCTGGATAGGCCTGAATTTTCACCTACTGCTTAACTTCCACTCTCATTCCACTCATGATTTTGCACAGATTCCTGGTTTCAATTCTTCTTCCTAGATTTGTTAATTACTCTTTCGGATTTTATTGAGTACACTTGGTAGGTTTGAGCACTCAAAAGGAGTTGCATTAAGTTGCTCGCAGAAAATTGGGGCCTTTGCTCTTTTTGCTTGCATTTTTTGCCTGTGCCAAGGGGAAATTTGTTCTGCAGGTAGTGTCAGGTTGCACTTATTTAGCCAAGCACTGGCTTGTGGGTAAATGCATTTGGTGTAGAAACCACACTGTAAGTGAATTTTGTGGGTAGTTTGTGCTAAGGCTCAAAATGACAGCTTATTTGATGGAACTTTGCCTCAAGAAAATAAGCTTGATGACACCAATAACTCCTTATGGAGTCCATAGTTAAAAACCTGTTGGTTACCAAAGGTTTATGGGGATTTGTAAATGGGGATGAACCCTCTTCTGTTGAAGTTGCTTCCCATGCAACAGCTAGTAGAAGCTAGGCTACAGCAGTGGCTAGGCCTACACGTGTAGAAGTTGCAACTTCTACAACTAAACAAAGAAGGTGGGATGCCCATGTTGCACAAGATCTTGCCTTGATTTCTTTGTCAATGAAGAGGTTTATGATTCCACACGTAATATCTTTGCAGGACTTCTTCACATGCCTGGCATGTCTTGCACAATGTATCAATTTACTCTCGAATATGGGTGATATTATTTCTAAAAAAAGATGATCTCTAGGACACCTCAATCATTCTTGAAGTCCTACCTGAACTTCTACACTTCTCTTGTCTTTGAGAGGAAATGCTCATCCTTCATAGTTTGAGGAGCTAGTCGGTCCATTGTTGCAAGAGGAATAGACAGGGAATAATAAGTCTTCCTCTTCCCATAGTGCTTTCTAGAATAAAGGTGGTGCACGGTTTAAGGCTACTTTAAGTTGGCTACCTGACAATGCAAAAGACATGGGCAAGCAAGGAACAAGGGAAGATGCCATTACCGGTAGAAGCCATGTCATCCTATCAATGAATGTAGGAAGATATTGGAGAGAGAAAAGAAGAAGGAAGCTTTGAAGAGTTTCTTGTATGTAGCTATGATTCCGACATTTCACTTAGTGTGATTGACACTTCAAAATGCAGTTTGATATTTCATAGTGATGCATCAAAGCACATAATTTCCAAGTAACACTTGTTTGTTGATTTGTAGCTTGCTCTTATTGGCAAAGCTGTATCGTGTTCAAACAATATTTAGTATCCTATGAAGGGAGTCGGAAAGATTGTTCTTTCATCAGTAGATGGTACTAACTCTGTATTCCTTTATGTTCGAGTCATATACAAGAATCTGCATTTTATGTCCTCTTCTGGTAGAAGAGATATACTGTCATTTGCTAGGATGATCAGTGCATTTTCAGAGAAAGAGAAAAAGACTACCACCGGAGACCTCTCCACGGAGACCTCTCCAAACATGTGTGTGAAGGATGCAATTTGGGAAGGATGTGTAGGAATACCTTCCAATGGAATGGATCTATTCAGGCTATTAGGACATTATATTTCATAGACCGTAATGTGTGTGGCCCCATGAAGACATCATCCATGGGAAAGTATGTATATTTTTGTTAGAAAAAGATATCCCACCAGAGGGTATCCTACAGCGGAAGACTGATATATTAGCCCAGGAATTACATGCGGAAGTGGTTCACTATGGAATCAAGCTTCATCAAGTGTGTGTACTTCACAACCATTCATGTGTATGCAGACCAGCAAATAGACTGTGCTCATAGCTAAATATAGAAGCAACTCATATATATTTCTGTCCGTCCACAAACTGGACAAGATACAGTACCAAAAGGTTCTCCTACTATGTGCCTGGGACCTCTAGATCTCTGAGCCTGCGTGCTCCATTGAGCGTATACAGGCTCTCTGTCCAAAGGATCTCTTCCACCTTGCTGTCCGGAAACTCAGCCTAGGTGGGCTGCCATTCTAGCTCAGTCTGCAGCTCTTCTGGGTCACCTTCTCCTCCTGAATGTAGGCCCAAGGTTACCCAACTGCTGCTCCTGTCTGCTGTCCTGAGGGCTGCTCCAAGTGATGAGTAGTGAGAATCCCCCTTTGCTTCAACAACACCAGTCAAGCACCTAGATGACTCCAGGCACTCATTGCTGTCCATCACCTTCACAAAGGATCCAGACTCCTCTTCTGACCAATCCTCAATGTCTGACATCCTAATAGTAACACCGGGTCCACATATCTAATAGCAACAGCACATGGAGTGGCCACCAACAAAAGTTTGCCTACTGCCACCTGAGCTGACTCCTCTGACTCTAAATTGGCACCCTTCTTCTTCCGATCAGCCTTCTTCTTTTTGCAATCTTTCACAAAATATCTTGGCTCATCGTCGCAGTAGAAGCGGTTTCTCTCTTTCTTCCTCTTCCTTTTGTTGTCTTCATCTGAAGAGTCCGCTGCGTTGTCAGATTTAGGCTTGCCTTTGCCAAGGTTACCCTTGCCCTTGCCTTTTCTCCTGCCCTAAGCTATCGGGGCCTTGCTATCCTTATCCGTACTGTTGTACTTATTTTCCCTAGCTTCTTGCTGCAGCAGCAGTGGAACCTGCTCCTCGAAAGTCATCGGTGCCGTCCTGTGCCCTGCAGTCACCATAATCGCAAAACTACTATAGCTCTCAGGGAGCATTCCCAACAACAATCTTGCCATCCTTGTCTCGAGGTCCAAGTTCTCGTCTCATTTTCGAGCTCGTACATATCCCTCAATGTTGTCCATGCCTCGAAAGAAGTGTCCGCCATCTGAATTTGCAGCAGTACCATATCTGCTGTTGTACCCACAATGATAGCCAAGGCTTCTGCATCCCGGATATGCCATGCTCTCACAAATATAGTGTTCGTTGGCGTAGTCATCGCCGCCGAGGTTGATATGGCTGAAGTAGTTACGGTGGCCTTAGGCATCAACTCCGTCCCCATCGCAATCCCCATGACTCCCTCAACACCAAGTGGCTCCGAACCTTTACTTTCCTCAATGGGTAGTTGGTCCTATCAAGCTTGCCTGTTTCACCAAAATTCGGGATCTGGTATCTATTGGCCATGATAATTAATTGAAATAGGAAAAGGGTTTTAGAGTGTCATAAACCTATCTGAACCTGAGCCTCCCACCTGGGTACAATCCTTCTGCCGTCTGTTTGAACCTAAGCCTCCCACCTGGGTGCAATCCTTCAGACACCAAAAGCTAATTCCTCCGAGCAATGAATCCTTCAGCAAGGTCCTTGCCTTCAAGCTTCACTTCCTGAGAACTTTCGTCAGGGCTCTGATACCATGTCAGAAAAAGAATCCCACCAGAAGGTATCCCCCAATGAAAGACTGATATAGGAATTACACACGGACGTGTTTCACTATGGAATCAAGCTTCATCAAATGTGTGTACTTCACAACCATTAATGCGTGTGCAGACTAGCAAATAGACTGTGCTCATAGCTAAATATAGAAGCAACTCATATATATTTCCGTCCATCCACAAACTGGACAAGATACAGTACCAAAAGGTTCTCCTCTATGTGCCTGGCACCTCTAAATCTCTGAGCCTGCGTGCCCCATTGAGCGTATGTAGACTCTTTATCCAAAGGATCTCTTCTACCTTGCTGTCTGGAAACTCAGCCTAGGTGGCCTGCTACTCTAGCTCAGTCTGCAGCTCTTCTGGGTCACCTTCTTCTCCTGAATGTAGGCCCAAGGTTACCCAACTGCTGCTCCTGTCTGCTGTCCTGAGGGCTGCTTCAAGTGATGAGTTTGAGGTTCCAAAGCCTGCCTTTTATGGGGTAAGGATGCCCCCCATATGGACTGACTAGCATCCCCAAAAACCAACCCACTGTGGGGTCTACTGGCCGACCCAGCAGCCCCCCCATGGGCTCACAAAACTAGGCCCCTTCAAGGCCATTTGCAGGGCCGACCTGCCCCGTGGCATTGCGCCACTGGCCAGGTCCCTACTGCCTCAGATCCAGGGCCTACAGCAGGCCTCTCACTTGCCCATAGCTCTGGCCATCTGCCCCGCACCCTTCTTCATGCAGGTGCCTGCCGGCTGCAACATCCCTGCCTCCTGCCAGGCCTTTACCAGCCCTGTACAGCCACATAGGCACCCCCGTACCCTTCCGTACTGATGCACCATCTGTACTTGCTGGAAACCCTGCACAATCAGGCTGCCGCAGGTCCCTGATGTCCACGTGTCTGCTCCGTACTGCCTTCAGCCACCAGGAGCACCTCTACTTGCCAGGTACTCCTCTTGTATATGCTATTAGGTGCTGCCCATGTGGTAGCCCCCTCCATTTCCTTTATTGTCTGAATGATGCTCACATGGCAGCCAGTCTGCTGCCCATGTGGCAACCTCTCAAACCCTCGGTTCACACCCCCCTGCTCTCCTCATATGGGAGCTTACAGATGGGTAGGTGACCTGACCATTTGCAACAATTTGGTGAGCTTAATGGACAAAATTTTCATATTTACTTGGGTTTATCTTTCAAAAGAGAAAGCATATGTATCCATATAGATGTATTTATATATTTTCAGCATTTGTTACCATGGCTAAAAACCAGACAAGTAGCTGGAGGGGTAAACATTGAGATTATAGGGGAGAGTACATGTTAAATGCATCACCCACGGTGCCATGCACACCTTAGCAAAATGGTGCTGCTGAGAGGAAAATTAATATTTGATGGAGATGGCCAAATGTATGATAAAGGGTAGAGAGTCGTCTCATAAATTTTGAATGGAATCCCTTATGTGTGCTGCACATGTTTTGAAGAGATACCCAACCAAACCTTCACATGTTTTAACGCTTGGCATGAAGGAAACCCAACATGGATTATTTTAGGTGTGGGATGCATAACATAACATCTTTCTATAGGTTTACAAGAAGTGTTTGACAGGATGCTTCCAATTCCAATCGATAGCAGCTTATAAGGGCTCCTCCCACTAATTGTTAATAGTAGTTACAACAAGTAGAAATTTACCTACACAACAGACTTTGGAAGCCCATAACACATGAAGATGTGGAGAAAAGTGTCAAAGAAGAGAGGGCTATTGTATAAGCCAAAACAATCCCGAAGTGGCTGAAACAAGCTTTACAGGATAGTAATATGTTAGCTTCTCTTCCCAATAGAATATGGGTTAGTTCTTGAGGTTGGAAAGGAGCACAATAATGCTAACACAGCATACTTCCTGATTTAGTTGATCCTGAGCATTTTGAGGATGTTCAAGAGCGTGAGCATTAGATGAGAGCCATGTGGATTGAATTGGATTCAATCCATAAGAACCACAGATGGATTTGGTGAAGAGTTAAAAGGCTATTGGGACAAAAGTGGGTCTAGAAGACGAAGAGAAAATCTGATGGTACCATTTGTCTAGCACATGGCAAGGTTAGTTGCCCAAAGGCCATTCTCAGTAGGAGGGAATACATTGATGAAACCTTTGCCCCCACTTCTAGGATGACCACTATCAAGTGTGTGGTTTCATTGGCTGCTCATTAGAGCTCATCATGCTCGAAAAGTACATCAATTGGAAATTAAAATAACTTTTTTGAATGGGGACTTCTAGGAGGAGTCTATGTACATCATCCGATTGGACTAGATGGGAAGGTAAATATGTACGTTACGAAAGGCATCGTATGGTCTCAAACAAGCTTTATGGGCTTGATATGAGAAGATAGGTTTTGCGTCTCATTACTTCAATATTATAGTCTAAATAGGGCTTTATATATCATTAATTTCATTGTTAATTATTCCAAGAAGACCTACAAGCAAAAGTCACATGCCCTTGATGCCATTAAGAATTTCTTGGAAATTTTGTTAAAATCCTTTGCTATAACAATGGACATGCGTACAAGATAGAATGAGGTCATTGCTTCTTGCATTTACTTTGGGATTAAAAAATCCTTTGCTATGACAATGGACATGCATATAAGATAGATGAGGTCAATGCTTCTTGCATTTACTTTGGGATTAAAAGATAGTTTGCATGCAAATACACTTCAGAGTAGAATGGAGTCAACAAGATGTAGAAATAGGGTGATTGCAAAATCTGAAGGTATGTTGGATGAGAAGAACGTTCCAAGGTCATATTGGGCAGAAATCATATGCAATACAATATACTTGGCAATAGAAGAAACATTGTTATTTTTTAGAATATTACACTAGAAGAGACTTCACATGAATTAATCCTTATTTAATCAGTTCAGAGTATTCGGCTCTCTAATAAGCTTGATGAGAAGTCTATCAAATGTGTTTTCACATGATAATATTAAAGCATACATGTTATTACATGATCTAGTCAATAGAATTTTTACAGTCTCTAGAGACGTCATCATTGAGATGAGACTAATTCATACTTTGATCGACCTACAACAATCTCAATGCCTAATTTATCTTCATATCTAGTGTTCAAAGCATTCATCTTTAGATAAGGCAAGTAAAAAATATAAACATTGAAGCCACCCTAATTTCAATAAAGTTTCACTGCACATGCTCGAAGCTCTTCTTGTGAACAAAATGGAGTTACAATAGCATACCAAAGGTTATGAAAATTGATAAGCTTGCATCGTCAAAGAATAAATGCAAGTAGCTAAATGGAAACATGCCATGGATGAGAAGTATATTGCTCTTATCAAGGGCTAGACTTGCTTTTTATCAGATGTTCCAATAGAAAAGAAGTCCATGAAATGCGGTTCATGCAGTAAAGTTGAATAAAAAATATTATAGTTTATAAGGGTAAAGCTAGGTTAGTTGCTAAATGTTATACACAAGACCAAGGCATAGATCATGAGGAAACATTTGCACTAGCAATTGCAAAGATGACAATTGTTAGGATAGTTATTGCTCTAGCTTCACGCTTTGATGGGCCAATACGTTGGATGGATGTCAAGCATGCTTTATTGAATGCTTTCTAGATGAGGAGATCTCTATTGAAACAACTAAAACGTTATGTTAAGAGCAATTTGTTCATAGATTACTTGTATGGATTAGAATAAGCACCAAAAGCATGGAATACTAGAATCCACAATCACAATATCACTACGGATTCAATCCTTCCTTGTAAATCAAGAAGACAACACATGACATTTAAAAACCTTTGAGTAGTATTCTTGAAAATCATGCATTGTGGAGTGACAGGAATTTACAAGCCATGACAAGTTCCCACAAGGTTGGATTTTTAAGAATATTGTCATGGCGAGTAAACTTCCACCCTCTCATACCATATAATTTTTAAAGGATATGACAAATGTTTTTCCATAGCTTTTTTCACCATCTTCCAAATAAATGTATGTTTATTTTTACATTAATCGAAATATTTTTTGCAGAAAAGAAAATTTATTACTAGACTGCATACAAAAAAGAGTGAACATATGATTGCCTCCTTAAAAGTAGGCAATTACAAGGGACTGTGAAAACTCTCCAATTTCAGGCACACTTGTCTATAACTTTCTTTCTTCCCACTCAAACTCCTAAGTGCCATTGTTATTGAGTACTCAAGTTCTCTATACCAAAACCCCAAATCATCACTCCTTTTATAGATCAGTTATTTTGGCATTTCCATATATATTGGATGACTATAGCTCTCAACAATTGCCAAACCTCCAATAATGATCATTCAAACTTCCCCTATGACCAAGTACAGACTGGTTCCACCAAAGAGAAGAAAATCTGCATTTGCCTAACCATCTCATAATTCTTCTCCATATTGGCCGAATTGCAATACATTCCCATAAAAGATGAAAATGTGTCTCCTTTTCGAATCTACAAAACATGTAGAATGGTGAGACTCTAGGATTCTACTTAGAAATCCTATCTCTCATTGGCATTTTCCAACTAAAACCTTCCATATCAACACATTATATTTGTAGACTGGAAGAAGCATCCCATACCTTTCTTAATCTTCTTAGACAAATAGTAACACTATCCCTTGGCGTTTTATCAATCCACTGTTATGCGCCAACAAGGCAATCCATGGCCCCTGGGGAAGCACCATATCTTTCAAAGAACATCTTTGTAGTGCTTTAAAGACTTGTAGCATTCACAAAGCCTTTCAAATCCCCTTTATCATTCAAAATTGTATTAGACGGCCAGTCTTCTCGAATATTTAACAGTAGATTTTGCATACCTCTTCTCTGTCCAATCGTTAGATTAAAGGTTCTCCCTATTTCATCAACATCCATCCATCTCCTCCCACCAGGATCCCAAAGATTCCTAAAGGTCTGTAGTCTTCATCACACTTTTTAATCACTTGCCTTAAGGCAACTAGCAATGGCTTAAAATCATCTTTTAAGCCCAATCCGCTAACCAAAGTGATCTACCTAGACATGCATCCCCCTAGGAAAAAGCATTGCCCAACCAAGTAACACCAGAAAAGACCTCCTTCCAAAATATTACCATTTTAGTCACCACTTTAGGTTGAAGAAATTTAATAGTTTGATCACAAAGTATTATGTCCGACCAAGGCCCTCTAACACCCTAAGGCCCATTTCTGCTATCCACTATCACACCAACACAGGTTATGGCTAGTCACAGCCGATCTTCAACAGCCATTTAGAGCACACTCTCTTGCACTTTGGTCCCATTCCTTCTAATCCTAAAACCTCCTTCCTTTTTTTTGCCACAACAAGATTCCATTCAAATGCATGCCATTGCTTTTGCCAAAGAAAACCCCAAATCAACCTATCCATCCTCTTAAGAACATTAGCAAGCGAAAGGGAACACTAACAAAACATAAACTAAAATAGACGACATTATTCTCTTTCCCACGAAAATCCTTATGATATCGTAGGCTTTGAGGGTGGCTCGTCAAACAAATCATGTAGAAAATCATTTGTCATATGTGGTTGCTCTAGTGTGATCTATTCTCCTCCTTGCATGAGTAGGAAAAGGTGTGCCCTGGCTCAACACGATTTTTACTTGCTTTCCTTATTCTCCATTGGTTTATTAATATTTGTGGTCAGTAACATTAACCCATTGACCTTTGCTACTAGTAGTGCTACCTTTACCACCTTTTTAATGAGCTACCTTGGTACATTTTGAGTTGGATTCATTTGGATAAAAATCATTTTCCTCAACTTCTTTAGCCTTGCATGTGAAAGAGCCTTGGCCTTATAACTAGGCTCTATCAAGGGGCAACTGATTGCACTCTATGCTTGTAGGCATGTAGTGATTCATCATCTTCATTTAGGATGTTGAAACACATTGACAAAAACTAGGCTTCATTGATTTATATTCATATGCCCACCACTTGGAACAACTTTGTCATTGCCTCCTTAGCTCAATGGGCCAATCTTTTCCCAATGTAGAGTTACATTATTAGCCCTACTACCACCTTTAGGGAAATTTTATCAAATTTAATGCCATAGAACTTAGTCCACACATAAATTTGGGCATATTTATGAAATTTAAAGCTCTAAACATTAATAGCAATATATAATCTACAACTAGTTCTTCTTTGAGCCACCATGAGGTTCTTTGCATTAATAGTAGAGATTAGAGGGCTACAAGAGAGCTTTTATTGCTAGATCATAGTATGCAACTAGTATGCGAGATAGGATCTTCCATGAGGAGGAGAGGAGGATGGTGATAGAGAACTCCATCACCTCCACTTATGGTGAGAGGTGAGGTTATGTAGGAGTGGCCATTGGATAGGATTAATAATGATAAGGGTATAGTTTAAGACTCTATAGGAAAGACAATAATTGTAAGAATACATGCATGATGAAGCTTAAGAATATGGTAAAGGACTTGCAAGCATGACAAAAATAAAAAAGGAAATTGAACCCCAATGGCTAAAAAGATGTTCTGGTGGAACTAAAGAGGCAAAGTCAATAACTAGTTTTACATTTTTTGCTCTTATAGCATTGCATAGTATGGTCAAGCAAGAAGTATGGAATAGTTGCCTTATTAATGATAATTGGCATAGAGAGTATGTTTCTTTACCAAGTGTGCTTGTGAAGCAACACTGTTGCAAAGGCTTTTTATGTGAGGTTGGTTCAACCCAAGGGAAAGCTATGATGATTCTTTGTGACAACATAAATAATTGCTTTAGTAGATAATACAAAAGATCACAAAAAGATGAAGCACATTCATATTTCATATCATTAATGCCATTCGACATAAAATAAAAAGTGAGAGATTCCATTGTTTCTCCGAATATCAATTTGTAGGAATTTACACCAAGTCATTATTGAGGTTAATGTTGAATGTTTTATTGTGCAATTATATGTATCAGTTAATATGTGTGGGTAGAGTTATATATTTTGCATAATGAACTCAATCCTAGACCACCCATATATATTTGGTAGATGTACATGGATGGTAAATCTATTGTGTGGTTCTCTCTTGCACCTTCAATGTTACTCTCTCCCTCCTCTCCAACTTCTCTACTATAAGTTCAAAGGGAGATATACACAATACACTGGAAAGTTTCTTCTTCATTCACTACTTTAGGATGCCCAATCTACATACAACTCAACAAAACTCTTCTCTCACAACCTCTTATACTCGCACCCATACTTTCGAGAAGCCACATCATCAAAGGCTCCCTCAAGCTCAGCATGACCTTTTACATCATACAGGCCCAAGGCCTTTTTAAAATTATCAAACATATCTTTACCTAATGCCTTGGTAAAGATATCAGCCACTTGTTCATTGGTCTTCACATAGACCAAGTCTATCTCCCCACTCATCTTTTGCTCGCATATGAAGAGGTAGTAGACTTCTATATGCTTGGTATAAGCAGGGTACACCGGGTCCTTTGCTAGCATTATGCTACTTAACATTGTCACAAAATATAACACCACTATCTGAAGTCCAAAATCACTAAGCAATTATCTCATCCATGTCTCCTCACATGCTGTAATGGTTGCTCCACGATATTCAGCTTTTGTGCTTGAAAAAGCCACAGTAGGTTTTTTCTTACTACTTCAATTGACCATGCCACTACCAAGTGAAAAGGCATACATAATCATAGATCTCCTATCCATAATGCAACCAACCCAATCCACATCTGTATAGCCATGCAAGAATATATCCCCTCCTTTAGCATAAAACATTCCGAAACAGAGTGTGGCTTTCACATATCTCAATATCTATCTCACCGTATCTAGATGGCTCTTGTGAGGATGTTACATAAACTGACTTACCACTCCTATTGCATAGTTCAAATCTGGTCTTGTAATGGTTAAGTATATCAAGCTTCCAACCATCTTTCCAAACAGTCACATCCTATACATACTTGCCATCATTCACAATTTTTTATTTTGATCCAAGGGAGTATCTATTGGTTTGCATGCTGTCATCCCATCCTTCTCAAGCATATCTACAGAATATTTCCTTTGCACCATACATATACCCTGAGGTGAATCAATTATCTCAATGCCAAGAAAGTACCTTAGCTGTCCGAGGTCTTTCATATCAAATTTACTTGACAATTTCTTCTTAGTTGTGTAGTTCCTGTATCATGATGACTCCAAGAAATGATCAAATCATCCACATATATAATCACAATGGCCATTTTGGAATCCTCTTGCTTCACGTAGTGAGCTATCAGCTTTGGTTTGTTTGAAATGCATACTCAACAAGGTTTTACTCATTCTGTTACACCAAGCTCTAGGAGCTTGCTTCATCCCATACAAGGCTTTCCTCCATTTGCACACATGCATTGGGTATTTGGGGTGTACATACCCCTTGGGCTTATCCTTATGAAATTCCTCATTAGTGTATTATTTAGAAATGCATTCTTAACATCCATTTGTCATAGCCTCCAGCCCATGAATGCTTACTAAAGTAATCACCGTTCGTATGGTGGTCATCTTTGCCACCAGGCTGAATGTTTCATCATAGTGATTTATGATAGCATCAAGGATATGCCTCCCATATATGAACCCTTTCTGCTCTTTTCTTGTCAAAAAATTCATCTTCCTTTGTATCCTTGTAGCACGGGCTTTAGCAAAAGACTTGAAGCTATAGTTAAGAATGGTAAGAGGTTTCCAATCTTTTAGAAGATGTTGGTCACAACCTTTTGTGATGACCTTGATCACCCCACTATTGAGATGTTTAGGAAGAAACACTTCACCATAGGCAATGTTCCATAAAAGTGAGACCTTTGGGCCTATGATATCAAAAATATTTATTAAATTCACACCCTAATTCATCTTCTCCCAGATCTTTTCCCTCCTTTATCTAGTGAGCTTCTGTGAGCTCCTTTATTGTTAAAGAGCTTCCATCTTAGAGGAATCTTAAGAGGAGAGAGCTTTTTGTCTAGCATTATTGCTATAAGCAGCCTGATTGTCAAAAGCTTCTTGGGTAATCTTCCTCTTGTTGCCTAGAATATTCTCAAAATGTTTGAGAATGAAATCTCTCTTCTCTTTTAAGATCTTACCAAGATGATCATTGTTGTCTTTGAGAAAGGGAACCTCTTTTGTAATGTTCTTCTTTTTTATCACCTTATAGTTCTTATGGGTCTATCTATTTTTCCTACCCACCAGCCCCATAAGTAGAGCCTTGCACGCTAAAACTTAATTTCTTCTTGAGCTCTTATCTACCTCTTCATTCCAATGCTCCTCTTTTGTGTGTTAGTTGAACATATTGGTGGTTCCAACGTTTTAATTATTTTTCTTGTGGTTGTTGCAACTTCATTTCTATGATACTTAAGGAAGTTTTGAGTTTTAGTGAAAGCTGCCACCATTGTTCAAAGATAAGAAATGTTTTTTTGGAGAAGTAAAGATGTCTTTCCAAATGTGAGGTCAATTTCTTGTTTGATATTATGAAGTGAAAAAAGAGCAAGATCAACCTTGAACCAAGAGGATTGAGCTCTTTCTACATTCCAAAGTTGGTTAAGCAATAGACAGGTGATCTAAAAGTAAGAGTTCCAAACTCTAGATTTAACTCCTTATCTTGCATCTACTATATCCTATCCAATTTACCCTCTTTATGATAGTCTTCCATTTATTGATTGGTCCATGTGAAAGATTTATCATCTATGACATCCACAAGATGGGAAGCCTCCTTGACATCCTTTCATGTTTGAGTTCTTCTCCCATTATTACTAATCCTAGCACATTCCATATATTTGTAACATCATCTACCATATTAAAGTCCCCCACCATAGCAATATTATCAGTGTGGAAAGGCCACTTCTCCTAAAGTCTTGATATCATTGTCCCACCACTTGGAACGTATACTAAAACAAAAGTCAATTTACCCATGGGAGATTTAACTGAACTACACAATTATTGTTAGGGTCTATCATCATTATGTCCACTGTATTGGCATAATGTGCCAAGACACCAATTGAGGTTCCTCTTTACCACAAGGATGATTACTTCTACATCGTACCCTTCTTCTAGCTACCGTGCATAGTGTTTTCTAAAGCTTATCCCCAATAGATTTTACCTCTTGTGTAGCTATCATAAGAGGTGATAAAGAAGTTGATCTTTCCATGAACCCAAGTAGCATGCTTTCTTAGTATTCAAAAGGCCTTAATGTTGAAGGAGAAGATACTAACCGTTTTGCTCATTTTAAAAGTTATTTCCCATATAGGCTAAATAAAGAAATAGGACCCTTGATCAATGGTCTTGTTATCTTGCTCCTAAGGTTCCCAATTTGGGAAGGTTTACCTCCTTTATTTGGTATGTCATCATGTTCCATGGTCTATCCACAATTGATTAAGACAATTTTCTAGGCTTTGTTAAGATAATCTTTGCCCTCTACTTCTAATAGATTCTAATTCAACGAGTGTGAAGTTGTGTCTAGTTCCACTACTACATCTCGTGATGTTACTATGGTTGGTGCCTTATGGACTGGACTGTCATTGTTAAACGGAAGCACCTCTATGCATCTTGGAAATGATATGCTTGATACCATTGATGTTATGGCACATGATGCTTACTAATTTGCTTTTTTTCTTTCATACAAACAACTTTTCTTTCATGTATATACCAGTTAAGTGCTTCTCTTATAATGTACAGGCCCTCTGTGATCCCAAAAAATGGAGGCTTTTTTGGCATTATGTTTATAAAACACAACTGCATATAGTTTGTTTGCAAGAGCATAATCAACACATGCTTGCTAGAGAGCATGGACATTTTGTAGGTTATGTTATATTTTATTCTGGATGTGATGTATATTTTGGCACATTGGTGATGTGCAATTGGGATCTCAATCCTTGTCTTGCTTTCAATCATCCTAGTGCTAGATGGTTGGTAATAAAATGCCTGATCCATGGAGAAGTATATAAATTTGCCTCTATTTATGTCACAAAAATTTGCCCACATAGCAGGGCTATGGTAAGAGATTGCAAGTTATCCATGGCATGGAAATGCTTTCCTTTGTGGAGATTTCAATAATGCTCCAAATTTTGATGACAACACAACACATCACTTTGGTATGCTAACTATGGATTGCACCTCTTGGACTACTATCTTTGTGATCTACATGCTTATAACCTTTGGGTTTTGTCAAAACCCTTTAATAAAGGGTTTACATTTCAGCACAATGCACATTCACAATAATGGGGCCGATGGAATAGGTGGTACTTGATCCATGCCAACTTTAGTAATGATTTCACATGTGATATACCACTCACTTCTGCCTGCTAATCTTCACCACTTTGGATGGGTCTCTATTTTGGTATACATACTCATGCTCTTAGACTACCCATGCAAGGATTTCTCATTATCAATAAAAGTTATCTAGAATATCAACATTTTATAGAAATGGTGAGGCATGCACTTTAGCCTTTACTCATGCAAGCCAGTGAGGATACAGATGTAGCTTGGCACTCTTTTACCATAAGGATGCAGTATGTCATCAAGAAGTATGGCCACCAATATTTAGGGGATCAAGACTTCAGCCACAATTGCCCAAAAAAAAAAAAGCAATAATCAAAATCATGTCAACTATGGCCATTGCAAAATGCTGAGATGCTTGATTTTCTTATAGCCAGGACATGCATAAGATAAAATGACGGGCACAAACTTCAAAAATGGAAAATTTGTGAAAGAAAAAAAGCTTTTAACAAAAATGGAAAATTTGTGCAAGACAAAAAGATTCTGAGGATAAGGGTTGCTCATCAAAAGTCTTCTTTAAAGTGTGCATAATTCTAGGCAAAAACAATCCATTACTCAAGTAGAAAAATTGGATGGGACTTAGATAATGTGTACTTTTGAGCTTGAAACTAAATGCTTGACTCATTTCACCCAACTTCTTGTGGCACCATTTCTGCTTACTCCCTCACAGGTTAAAGCTAGAAATCTTTTGTTGGAAATTGTGATGCCTATTGTGCTTCCTCTAGATGCTCTCACTATGGATATGCCATTTCTCTAGAGAAAGCTAGATGATGCTTTAAATTCTTTGGGTACATGGAAATCCCTAGGACGGGATGGGCTTACATTGGAATTCTTGCATTCATATTGGGATCTATTCAAGGGCCCGATCCTTCAAATGGTGAACTGTTTTGTTGGGAGATTCAACTCCTCCCATTCTCACGGAAAGAGAGACTAGTGAAGTTGGTCCCAAAAAAACAAATGTGTGAAATCCTTACTGATTGGAGACCCAACATGTTCATGCCTATTATCGACAAGCTCATTACAAAAATGTTCGTGAATAGATTGAAAGGGGGGGGCAGTTCTACAACTAGCCCATTATGGTTTTGTGCCATGAAGGTAGATACATGACAACATTGCTAACGCATATATAGGCATTGAATATGCCAAATATATAAAGAAAGAAGTGCTAATTATGCAAGTTGATATTGCTAAGGCTTTTCATAATGTGGAATGGGATTACATTGCTCAGACGATGTGTAGATTGGGATTTGGTTTAAGAATGAGCAATGTTATTTTTTGGTTATCAATCAATTGTTGCCTACACTTCATCTTGCCCTTCCCTAAATGAGTTGTTGCATATACATTCATCTTCATCTTGCCCTTTCCTAAATTGCTTATGATCCATTGAGCATCTGCACCCCCCCTTCCCCCGTCACATTGATTTTCCATATGAGACAAAACAAAATGGAGGCACGCTTAGTTTACTACTAGTGGCCTTGAGATTAGTGGTCAAAACCTTGATGCATATCTATATGCTTTCTTTATTTGTACTTGTTTAGGTTTTAATGCTACCAACTGTAGCAACAAGTTCTCTCCCTCTTCCCCTCTCTCTCTCTCTCTCTCTCTCTCACACACACACACACACACACACACACACACACAATTCCCTATAACACCTATTTCGGACCCTTCACTCCTTCCTCTCTCTCTCTCTCTCTCTCTCTCTCTCTCTCTCTCTCTCTCTCTATACTCTCCTCTCTTAATATCTTTGCTTTCCTCTATGTATCTTCTCTTCTTTTCCCCCCCTCTCTCTCACTCTCTAGTTCCCCCACCCCTTTCTCAACTTGTTTCCCCTTTTCTATTTATCTCCTTTCTCTCTATTTATTCTCTCCCTTCCCCCCTCTCTACCCCCCCCTCTCTCTCTCTCTCTATATATATATATATATATATATATATTGTAAGAAAATAATACAACGTCTGTGCTCAACAGGTAACAGGATCTCATACACAAGAGAGAAAGCAAGATAGTATGGAGAATCAAAAAATTTGATTACTATAGAACTGATACAATAGATGGCGCTGCCTCCCAACCGTGCACTCCTATGAAAGAAGCTTCGATGGCATGCTGGAAACAGTAGAAGATGGAGGCTGGATGCTAAGGAATCAGGGTTGCTGTAGCCAATGATAAAATGGGCTTCATGGACTTGCTCTTATATAGCCACCAGTCGTAGTCGGTTAGGCTCAATTGGGTGACCGACCCAATCTGCCCAAAACGGTCAACTGGGGGTCGGTCCCAAAATAGGCCACCGACCATACAATAGAACCGATGCAGAAAATAGAGCAACTAACCTATGGTTATCGTTCAGCCCAGAGGCATCTGGGATCATCAGAGGCTCCAAACGGGCCCCGCAACTCGAGAGTGGGCTGCCTCGGGAAATGCTCCGTCTACCCTCAGTGCGGTCAGTCAAGGGATGCCTTCCCGCACTTGCATGTAGCCTAGTCGGTGGTGTGCCAACTCTATCTGAAGCCGTCCACCCATCAGGCCACACATGGCCCCCATCTGGTATCTAAACCAGGACCTACCAGATAACCGAGCTACTCAAATGCCTTCTCCTCATATGGGGGGCTTATAAGTAGAGTTAGCTTGTTCCCGCGTAGTTACACGAGAGTGGAGCATTGATATCTAACATATATATATATATATATATTCTCTATCCTTTCATCTATCTATCTCTATCTTTTGTAAATTTCCCCTCTCTCTCTGTTTTCCCTCCTCTATCTATTCACACTCCCCTCTCTCCCTCTTTATTTTATGGATTGATAGTTTGCATGAAAACAATAGCAAGTTGCAACGAAGTGGCAACATCCGTCATGAAAGCAATACGAAAGGTTAGAGAGGCACGTGGATGTTAACCTCGCACCTTACATATACAAGTTGATAGTTGTTGGAGGGAAAACAAGAATAGATATATATTTGCTTTATGCCCTATGCTAGTTGGTTTGAAAATATTTGAAGAAGTGGAAGTTGGTTTTCTTATTGTCGACCATACATGAGGAGATACATCAAATATTTAGTTGTTATCTTTGGTGAGTTGAAGTCAAGGGATGTTTTGACAATGGATGATATGCTATTTCTTATTGGGAAAAAAATTGGAGGCTCGCAAAAATAAGAATCAGAAGTGGTGATCCGAGAGAGGATGGTAGGTTGGAGAGCATTTACAGGCCCATATTTAAAACAAGGAGATGATGATGCATTGATCAGACACACAAATCCATACGACTTTCAGTTTAGCATGCATAATAATACTCCAATGATGCAATGGAAGCACTACTTAGTCGATGGAGATAATTTATGGAGTGAGTCATATGCTTTATTACAATGAATAATTATTCCATTGGAGGAAACTAGATTTGTTCTCGCAAAGAAAAAGCACTTGGCATAGATGAAATGAAAGGCTTGGAGGCCTTTGTTAAACATCTTGAAAGTATGATGCAAAAATACCACGAGTAGTCAAGTTAAAATTTGGAGATAATTAAGTTAATTGAGGTACTTGTTGAATCTTTAAAGAAACAAGGAAACTTAATGAGCATTGAATACTCCAAGTCTTTTTGGCCAGAGCGAGTTGAGTCACCAGGATTTGCATTGGAAAAAATACAGAGATAGATGTGGAAGAAGCAAAGCAATGCCTTTTACCTCGAAGATATTGTGGTAGGAAGGGTGACAAATCCTTACAAGAGTTTCTGCCATCTAATGAGATTGAAGAGGGTCTATTTGTTGCAGTTTGGGCATCTGATCCAGATTCAAAGTTGGATGACCAATGTGGCCCAATTTGGGTAGCAAAGGTTGCTAAGATAGTAAGGGATGACAATGGAATTCCCATAACATTCACAACTTTATGGTATGAACCAAAGTCGTTGAAAAACTCCCAAAAAGATATTTAAAGTAACTCTATGAGGGTTGCTTGCAAAAGAAACGTAAATGGATTTCAAATAAAGAGGACCTCACAGAGGTGGAATTGAGTAGCATTATTTATTGCTGGATATTAATTGATGACTCGAAGTTTTAAAAAGAACTATGGGTATGATGTTGAAAAATGTATCACAATCCCTGATCCTAGTGCTGCCCATATTAAATATCACTTAGCTAGACTTGACCCATCAGGTGCAAATGCAGTACAAGAATCTAATGACTCTGAACGAGATTCAGATGCATAAGATAATGTATTATATGCCTTGTTCTTCCAAACAAATGGTGTATTTGTACACCACCTATATGTTGAACTCAACAAATATGTTGTCATATTTTCACTATTATATCATATCATATTGGGTCATACTTTTGTGAAGATGATCCGTCTTGTGCAAATTTAGCCATCATGATGTACGGAGTGGGGGCCACCACTTACAACTTTGAGGAATTTTTAGCTTTATTAGGCCATATTTGTGTATAAGTGACTCATTTAGTGCTTCAAAAACCCCAATTTTAGAGTTCACCAGGTGATGTTGGGTGGAGGGGATATGCTTTAAAAAAAGTCCAAACCAAGAGAAAAAGTCCAAATTTTTTGAATATTGTGTTAAAGCGATATAACACCATATGCACATACATATTAGATAGCATATACATATATATAGATAGCACATATATACACATATACATAGCATGTATATACACATACGTATACCATATAGCATAGCATGTTCATAGCATACATATTTATAGAGATGCATCTATTTGGATACATATGGATATGTATGTAGAGAAACATACATAGGATCATATACAAACATATAGATATGCATGTACACACCATACATACATAGATATATAGATAGCATATATATACACATACAAATATGTAGCTTGTTCATAGCGTGTGCACACACACACATGCACGCACTCACTCACACACACATGCACGTGCACACACACACACACACACACACACAGAGACACACACACACATACACACACAAACAGAGAGAGAGAGAGAGAGAGCTGTACTTCTATACAATATGCGCATGTGTGCAAGCGTGCATACATACATGCACACGCACACGCACACACACACACACAGTTGTGCATCTATATAGATACATACAGATTCATGTATAGAGATACATATAGATATGCATGTACACACCATATACACATAGGTATATATTGTAGCATATACATAGATATATAGACAACATATGTATACACATACATAATATATAGAGTAGATACAATCCATGCATTTACAAATATGAGAATTGAGTAGGTTTGAACTCCATTGCATTGAAAACACTTATTTCATTAATTTTGGACTCATATGTCGACATTTGGACTATTCCTAAAACTCCTTCCCAAATGAAAAGTTTACTTTATGAAAATGTTGTTCGAGAATAAAAAGTTTACTTTTTGGCACTATCATTTCCACATAATAAATTTTAGAATATCTCTCTATAATGTTGCACTTAATAACAATTTAAATTAATAATTTAATAAAAAATAATAGTACTCTTAAATTAATAAAAGCAATTTAAATGTATGAAAAAATTATATGTATGCATCCGTGCATGTATGTATGGATGCATGCATACATGCATGCATGTATGGATGGATGTATATATGTATGTATGTATGTATGCATGCATGTAGAGTTTAAAAACTCTAAAATCTGGTAGATATGGAGTCACACACAATGCTACACATGCATGCATGGAACGTACATGTCCTTGGTTTATCGATCAAAGGCCATTGATACATATGGTGGGACTAGTGCACTACACTATCCACGTGGCATGGGCATGCCCGTAAGACTTTTATATTTATATTTATATAGTTAAGGTCCATGTATGATATTAATTTACCATTTGAGTCTTCTAAAATCTCCAAGACTTAATGATGGTGTTAATAAACACCTTTTAGAGTTTTGGAACTCAAATTGCCAAGACTTAATAATGGTGTCGCTTGCTCGCCATCGCTGTGCTGTTGTGGTAGCGTGACTCTCTCTTAGTGTGTGTGTGTCACCGTTGCACACTATAGACGAAAGGGAGGGGGAGAGGAGACGAGGAGGAGAGAGAGAGAGAGAGAGGGAGGGAGGGAGGGAGAGACGGGGGGACAAAGACGGAGGGAGAGAAGGGAGGAGAAAGGAGAGGGAGAGGGAGAGGGAGGGGGAGAGGGGGAGGGGGAGGGGAAGGGGTGCGCAATAGGAGGGAGAGGGAGAGGGAGAGGGAGAGGGAGAGGGAGCGCAATGCAATGCAATGGAGAGGGAGAGAGGAAGGAAGGGGAACACGATGAGAGGGAGGGTGCGATTGAAAAGGGAGGGGGAGAGGTTAGAGTCAATATACTTCCCTTAAGGAATTCAAACTTCCCGCTCTAAAATTCAAACTTCCCTCCCCCATTCCTCCCTTTCCCCATTCCCCATTTCCCATTGCCCAATCCCCCCTTCCCCCCCCTCCCCTCCCCCCTTCCCCCTTTCCCCTTCCCCTCCCCCTCCCCTTCCCCCCTTCCCCCTTTCCCCCCTTTCCTCCCCCCTCCCCTTTTCCCCCCCTTTCCCCTCCCCTCCCTCCCCTTTCCCCTTCCCTTTCCCCCCTTCCCCCCTCCGCCCACCCCCTCTCTCTCCCCTTTTCCCCTCCCCCTGCCTTTTTCTCCCCCTCCTGCTTTCCTCCTTCCCCTTCCCCCCCCCCTTCCTCTCCTCCATTCCATTAATTTCATAATCTTTGATAAATTTGCTTAAAAAATAACATAACTTTATCGTATGAGGTCCAAATTTAGCCCTCCAAGTACTCAAATCGATCAGCATAAGCCATCTAAAGTCATCTATAGGGTTATAATTTTCAAATTCCAACTTATTATCAACCCCTATAAATGAAGTTTAATTATACTTAAACCAAGTTCATAGGCTAATATTTGTAACTCTACCCCATGCCCTATATCCTAAACCCTGATCCCTATAACCTAAACCCAAATTCCTATACCGTAAACAGTATTTCCTATAACTTAAGCCCTAGAACCTATACCTTAAATCCTAAACCCCATTTCCCCCTTTTCTCCATTCCCCCCTCCCCCCCTTCCCCTCCCCCCATTCCCGCTTTCTCCCATTCCCCTTCCCCCCATTCCCCTATTCCCCCCTTTCCTCCATCCCCCCCTTTCCCCCATTCCCCCTTCCGCTCCCCCCATTCCCCTCTCCCCCTTTCCCCTTTCCACCCTTTCCCCTCCCCTCCCTTCCCCTCCCACCTTTCTCCTTTTCCCCCCTCCCCCCCCCCTTTCCCCTTCTAGTTTAGCTAATATTTCAAACTTGAAATTTGATAAATTAGCCCAAAAATTAACATAACCTCCTTGTATGAGACCCAAATTTAGTCCTCCAAGTACTCAAATCGATCGGCATAAGCCATCTAGAGACATATAGGTTAGAAAATTTTAATTCTAGCTTATAGAAAATGTGCAAAGTATCGTGCCTGTCAAGTATGAGCACATTCAAATGACACACCTCAAATTCTCATAACACTTAGTGAAAAATGGCATTTATTGGCAAGTTTGACCATCCAAAGCATATACGATGGGTACAATAATTTACATGCGCCTCAACATAGGTTGGATTCACATGTGTAAAGTACCATGTCCATCAAGTATGAGTGCATTCTTATGACACATTAAGAGATAGTTTCTTTTGGTGGTTGTGCATATTACTTGGTGAAAAATGGGGTTTGTGGCAACATTGACCATTCAAAGCATATCCGATGGGCATGACAATTTTTACATGCATCAAAATATGCAGGATTGATGCCTACACACAATATCATGTCCATCGGGTATGTGCGCACTTGAATAACACACCTCAGATCATGTTTTTTAGCAGTAGTTGTGCATGACACTTAGTGAAAAATAGGGTTTGTAGCAAGTTTGACCCTCCAAAGCATATCCAATGGGCACGATATTTGGCATAGGACTCAAAAAAAGTGAAATTAACACGAGTGCAAGGTATCATGTCCATCTGATATGTGTGCACTTAAATAACATGTTGGAACTGTGGGGAGACACGAAGTGGATAAAGAACACGAGAGTGTAGTCCACACACAAAGCTCCACTGAATAGTTCAACAATATATATAAAGTGAAAACCCTAGACTAGAATAACTTAGACCAAGTCTAGCCTACAATACCATACCATTGTATGTTCTATCAAATCCCCCTTCAATGGTATGGTTGAAGTACTCTGGGAACTCCTCAGAAGTACCTAGGGTACCTAAAGTACCATGGTTGCACAAATTCATCCAACAGGATATAGCAACCTATGGGAATATTATAAGAAAAACAATGTCATTTTAACCTCCCTTGACATTGTTGTAATGTCTCTAATCCCCAAGCCTGTTCAATGACGTACAAACACTTCTGTTGATAGGCTCTTAGTTAAGATATCTGCTACATTGTCCTCAGATGGACAATAGATGAGGCTCAGTGATGCCATTTGCTATACAATCCCATATAAAGTGATAGTGATTTTCCACATGTTTCATGCGAGCATGAAAAGCAGGATTGTTACCAATCTTTATGCAACTCTGACTGTCACACAAGATAGAGGTGGCCTGATCATCTTGTGAATGATGCAAGTCATAAAGTAGCTTCCTTAGCCATATGCATTCTATAGTAGTTACATTTCCTACCTTATACTCTGCTTCACTAGAAGAAAGAGAGACCCTGGCCTGCTTCTTACTTAACCAAGATATGCATGCGGAACCTAAAGAGAAACAGTAGCCAGAAATGGATTTTCTATCATCAATGTCCCCTAACCAATCAGAATCTATGAAGCCACATAGATCAAGATCACAAGCATTAGTATAATGCATCCCAAGAGTAATAGTGCCATGCACATATCTAAGAACACACTTGGTGGCATTCCAATGAGTGATAGTGGGACAATGCATAAACTGACTCAATATTCCTGCAGCATAAACAATATCAGGCCTTATGGAGCACAAATAGATAAGACTCCCCACCAACTGTCTATAAAAAGTGCCATCAAACTCTTTATTCTATCATACTTAGACAGTTTGAGACCCTTCTCAAGAGGTGTAGCTGTAGGCATACTATTCTCCATGTGAAATCTTTGTAATATACTCCTGGCATACTTAGTTTGGGACATGAGAATACCATCTTGAGTTTGCCAAATCTCAATGCCCAAACAATAGTGCAGTAAACCCAAGTCTGTCATATCAAATGACCGAGACAAAGCTGATTTTACTAATGTAATATTCTCCTCATCACTGCCAATAAGCATGATATCATCCACATAAAGAATAAGAATGATGATTTTTTATTTTTCTTGAAGCACATAGAGATTTGGCTCAGTATGAGTGCTAACAAAGCCTTGTGATAACAAGAACTGATGGATTTTATGGTACCAAGCCCAAGGTGCTTGTTTCAGCCCATATAAAGCTTTGCAAAACTTGCGTACCTTTTGTTCCTGTCCCTTAACCACAAAACCTTGGGGTTGCTGCACATAGGCCTCTTCCTTTAGGTCTCCATTCAAGAAGGCTGTCTTCATATCCATCTAATAAATAGGCCAACTGTAACTTGCAGCAAGAGAAATGATAGTCCGGATGGTTGTCATCTTGGCTATAGGAGCAAAAGTCTCCTCATAGTCAATTCCTTCCTCCTGACTATACCCCTTGGCAACTAAACGGGCTTTATGTTTCTCAACTGTGCCATTAAAATGATATTTCAACTTATAAATCCACTTGGTGCCAACTACATTCTTCCCAACAGGGAGATCAACCAATTCCGAAGTGGCATTCTTTTCAATGGACTGAATTTTAGATTTCATAGCATCTTCCCATAATGGGTGTCCTTGAGCATCCTCAAAACACTGAGGTTCAATTTTAGCTTCCATAACTATGCTCATCAAGGCATAATTGACTTGATTTTGTGCTTGCCTTGTACTAGACCTTGTTCTCCCCAATACAGGCTGATTTTGTGCATCTTGAATGGTAGCCCGAACCCATCTAGGAAGGGGCTGACTAGTTGCAACAGGCTGTGATCTACAAATTTTACCCTCCTCCTTTCATAGACAATAGGTTGATTTTCATTGACTAATTTTTGAATTGAAATTTCAGAAGTGCTACCTTCATCAATATGGGGAATTTCTCCAAATGTAGTGGAGGAAGAACTTGGTTTGTTAGACACATGTGATGGCATATATTCTGACTCAAAATGAACAATATCTAAAGGTGTAGTGTCCTCAATGGGCATATGTAAATCATTAGGCATAAAGCAATCATTTTCATTGAAAGCAACATCTTTGCTTATGATAATTTTCCATGTTACAGGATTGTAAAGCCTATAGCCCTTGCTTTTAGTACTATAACCCACAAATATGCATTTGATTCCCTTATCATCAAGCTTGAATCTGTGTTGCTCTGGTACTAATGCATATGCCACTAATCCAAAAATTTTGAAGTGGCTAACCTTTGGCTTATATCCACAGAATGCCTCAAACAGAGTCCGATTCACCAATGCTTTAGCTGGACATCTATTTTGGATGTATGTGGCTGTAACTACAGCCTCACCCCAAAATACTTTAGGCATCTTTTTGTAGCTTAGCATGCATCTGGTCATCTCCATGAAAGTCCTATTCTTTCTTTCAACAACATTATTTTGAGTTGGTGTGTAAGGGCATGTCTTCTGATGATGAATCCCATGCTGAGCCAGATAATTCTTATAGGCATGAGACATGTACTCCCCTCCTCTATCTGTCCTGAGTGTTTTGATCTTGGCATTAGTCTGGTTCTTAACAAGTGCTTTGAACTCTTGAAACCAATGAAACACCTCAAATTTCTCTTTCATGAGAAGGGAGTAATCATCAATAAAAGACACATAATACTTGGCACCACAATGTGACCACACATTCACCTCACATACATCACTATGCACAAGTTGCAGTATCTGTGTGGCTCTGACTGATCCATCCTTTTTGAAAGGCAAATGGTGCAACTTTCCCATAATACACCCTTCACAAAAAGAACTAGATGGTTGCTACAAATTTGGCATCCCTTCAACCATTTGATTATTCTGCAAGTATGCCAATGCTCTATGATGTGCATGACCAAATCTAGCATGCCATAAATCACATGAAGATGCATTAGACGCAGCCAAGGCATGCTACACATGGGGCTTAGCATCCAACTTATAAAGACCCTTATCATAAGTGCCAGTGGCAACCACTGCATATCCATTTCTAGGATCTTTAATTTGGCATCGATCATCCTGAAACTCCACAAGCATGTGCTGATCATGAGCTATGGATGGAACTGAAATAAGATTCTTCCGCAACTCTGGAACATACCAAACATCATGAATATACTTGACTTTGCCATTATCAAGCTTAATGGGACTATGTCCCACTCCTGTGATGTCTTGAGAAGCATCATTGCCACAAGTAACCTGCCGCCCATACATAGGTTTGATGCTCTCAAACCACTCCTTATGAGGAGTCATATGCTGTGAAGCACTACTATCCAAATACCAATTCTCATTCACATTAAGTGAATAGGCATCATCATTATTGCTATGAGCAATAGCATGATCACAATCACAATCCCCACTGGAAGATATCTTAGAGAGTGTGGCTACAAATAAAAAATCCTGATCATCCAGAGCAAAGTGTGCATGTGAGTCAGATGCATTGTTCACAGTATGAGCCACAAAATTATTGTTTGCGTTGCCTTGCCTCTTCTTCTCATTTGCAATGCATTTCTGACATTCTACAATATAATGGCCTAGCTTCTTGTAGTAATTGCATCTGCCCTTTTTCACCTTAGCATCTTTGCTTGATCCGGCATTATTGATACTATTATTTGCCCCTTGTGGCTGGTTGTTTTTAGGCTTATATTTCTGAAATTTTCCCCTCTCCCTAGTGGCTAGATTTTGCTCACTGCCATGAGAGCCATGAGAAAAATTATGAGGTCTTTCTTCTTCTTGCAATAACAAACCAACCAATTCTTCAAAAGAAATAGATGCAGCCCTGAGAGTGATGCTCAATGATGTGGCAAATGTACTATATGAAGGAGCAAGTCTATTAAGAGTGATAGAGACCAATCTCTTCTCTTCAATCTCCTCATCAACATTTGCAAGCTGATCTCACAAATCTGTAATTTTTGCTACATGCTCTGTGATGGTTTGACCATTAGACATTTTCAGATCCTTAAGCTGATTGTTGAGTGCAATCACCCTGGCCATATTCTTAACATTATGCATATGGGACAACTTGTCCCAAGCATCCTTAGAAGAAGTACAAGACTTAATAGTCTTCATGATGTGCCTTTTCACTGACAAGGAAATCAAAAAAAGTGCTTGAGCATTGCGACGGTCAAACTTATTTTGCTCCTCAGAAAGAGGATGAGATGAGCTAGCAATAGAAGCTTCATTGCTAGGAGTGCCAGAAGCAGTCACAGGCCTAATTTCATCTCCACTAACAATATCCCAAAGGCCTTTTCCAACCAAAATATTCCTCAGCATAAAATACCACAAGGCATAGTTTGATCCATCCAACTTATCCGCTTCAGTTAGGGTGCCAAAATTCTCAGAAAGAGATATGATTGCACTTCACAAGTAACTTGAAAATAAAATGCAAATATAGATAGCAAATCTGCCCCAAAGGTGTTGTCACAAAGCACAATTCCCTTCCGAAATCACAAGCAAAATGGGCAATAGTATTTGCTCTATAAGTATTCTCAACTTTTAGCCCAACAAAGGCTCGATAAGCATCAACCAAAGGTATAAAATCTGAAGCAAATGTTTGCTTCAAAGGCATCCAATGATAGCATTCACTATTAGCCAACCTTTGGCTCAATATGCATCCAATAACTTGCCCCCAATTCTGATTTTTGTCAGCTACATGTAAAATATCACAACAAAAGTGATCTCCCAGTCCCAAATAGCTTCAAGATGACTCTAGAAAGAAGTCGACCAGATTTTGGGAGCTGAAATAGTCCAAAATCATCAACAAAACTACCAGGAATGAGGTCGCCCAGCCCAGATGGTCCTCCTAGAGAAATGCGAACTGAAAATAGGCTAGAAACTGATGAAAAACAGCAAGCAAATGCCAGATCTGAAGTTGTCCAGGCACAGGATGCTCCAAGAAGCAGTTCAAGCTGATGTAGGGGCTGGAAACTGACAAAATCAACAGCAAAAGTGCCCAGAATGGGCGACTGGAAAAAAGTGTTGTAAATCAGCAAACAGAGCTGATTTTAAGAATGTCTGGCTACGAAAGATCCCAAAAACAGTAAGTCTATAGTCGCCTAGGTCCAATAGTGACCCTGGTGAAGGCGCCTAGCTACAGGAGACCTCCAGAAAGCTGCTACAGGTAAAAACGAGCTAGCTAGACTGATTTCTTCACAACAGAATTGACTCTTCACGAGACAACTGAAACCCGAGAGTGGTAAAATCACGAGAAGCAATACGGGAGCCAAGCTCTGATACCAATTGTTGGAACTGTGGGGAGACACGAAGTGGATAAAGAACACGAGAGTGTAGTCCACACACAAAGCTCCACTGAATAGTTTAACAATAGAAGTACAAGACTTGGGATATATATGAAACCCAAGTATAAAGTGAAAACCCTAGACTAGAATAACTTAGACCGAGTCTAGCCTACAATACCATACCATTGTATGTTCTATCATAACACACCTCAAATACTATTTTTTGATGATTGTGCATAAATTGGGTTTGTGTCGGCTTTGACCATGCAAAGCATATCTGATGGGCACGATACTTTGCACATACCTCAACATAGGTTGGATTGACATGTGTGCAAAGTATTGTGCTTTGACCATCCACCAAAGCATATCCGATGGACATGATATTTTTCATGCATCTCTAATTATATTAGATTAATATGTGTGCAAGGCATCATGCCCATAAGATATGAGAGCATTTGAATAATACACCAATAATACACGTAAGATATGATTTTTTGGCGGTTGTGCATGACACGGTGAAAAACGGAGTTTGTGGCACGTTTGACCATCCAAAGCAAATCTGATGGAGGCACAATATTTTGAATGTGACTCAACATAGATTGTATTGATGTGTGTGCGAAGTATCATTCCCATCGGGTATGAGTGCATTCGAATGACACACCTCAGATACATTTTATGGCGGTTGTGGATAACACTTGGTGAAAAACGGGATTTCTAGCGACTTTGATCATCCAAACCATATTTGATGGGCATGATACTTTGCACACAAATCAACATAGGTTGGATTGACACACATGCAAAGTATTATACCCATCAGGTGTGTGCACATTTGAATAATACATCCAAAGTGTGTTTTTGGGTGGTCGTGTACGACATTTAGTGAAAAATACGATTTGTGGCGAGTTTGACCATCCAAATCATATCCGATAACGATACTTGGCACAAGACTCAACAAAGGTTAAATTGACATGATTGAAAGGTATCGTGCCCATTAGGGATGTGCGCAATTAAATAACACACCTCAAATACTATTTTTTGGCAGTTGTGCATTATACTTGATGAAAAAGTAGGTTTGTGCCGACTTGGACTATCTAAAGTATATTGGATGGACACAATACTTTGCACGCATCTCAACATAGGTTGTATTGACATGTGTGCAAAGTATCGTCTCCATCGGGTATGAGGGCATTTGAATAACAGACCTTAGATACTATTCTTTGGCAATTGTACATAACACTTAGTGATAAATGGAGTTTATGGCGTATTTTACGATCCAAAGCATATATGATGGATAATATATTTTTCATGCATCTCTAATTAGGTTAGATTCACATGTTGCAAAGCATTGTGCCCATTGGGTATGAGAGCATTCGAATAATACACCTCAGATACTATTTTTTGGTGCTTGTGCAGAACACTTGGTGAAAAATGGAGTTTGTGACATGTTTGACCATCGAAAGCATATCCGATGGGAACAATATTTTGCACGCGCCTCAACATATATTATATTGATGTGTATTCAAAATATAGTGCCCATCAGATATGAGGACATTCGAATGACACACCTCAAAATACTATTTTTTCACTATTGTGCATAGTACTTGGTTAAAAAATGCAATATGTGGTAACTTTGACCATCCAGAGCATATCTGATGCACACAATACTTTGCATACAGATCAACATAGGTTGTATTGATTAACTTGCAAAGTATCGTGCCCATCGGGTATGTGCGCAATTGAATAACACACCTCAAAGCATGTGTTTTTTATGGTTGTGCATAAGACTTGGTGAAAAATGAGGTTTGTGGCAAGTTTGACCATCTAAATCATATCCGATGGAGATGATATATTGCACAATCCTCAACATCTATTAGATTGACTTGTTCAATAGTATCATACCGATTGGATATGTGTGTGTTCGAATAACACACCTCAAATACTATTTTTTGACGGTTGTGCATATTACTTGATGGAAAAAGGAATTTGTGGCGACTTTGACTATCCAAAGTATATATGATGGGCATGATAATTTTCACACAGCTCAAAATAGGTTGTATTGATGAACTTGAAAAGTATCGTGGCCATCGGATATGTGCGCATTCGAATAACACACCTCGAAGCGTGTTTTTTAGCGGTTGTACATGACACTTAGTGAAAAATGGAGTTTGTGGTACATTTGACCATCCAAAGCATATTCAATGGGCACGATACTTTGCAAGGACCCAAAAATAGGTTGGATTGACATGAATGCAAAGTATGATGTCCATCCAGTATGTCTGCGTTCGAATAACACACCTTAAACTCTATTTTTTTGCGATTGTGGATAACACTTGATGAAAAAGGCAATTTGTGACGACTTTGACCATCCAAAGCATATCCAATGGGCATAATACTTTGCACACAACTAAAAATATATTGTATTGATGCATGTGAAAAGTATTGTATCCATAGGGTATGAGAGCATTTGAATAATACACATCAAATACTATTCTTTGGTAGTTGTGCATAACACTTGGTAAAAAATAGGGTTTGTGATGCATTTAACCATCCAATGCATATCCGATGAGCTCTTATTTTGCATGCACCTTAAAATAGGTTTTATTTATACTTGTGCAAAGCATTGTACCCTTTGGGTATGAACACATTCGAATAATACACCTCAGGTACTATTTCTTGGTGGTTGTGCATAACACTTCGTGAAAAAAGATATTTGTGGCACGTTTGACCATCCAAAGAATATTCAATGGACATGATATTTTGCATAGGCCTCAACACAAGTTCTATTGATGTGTGTGCAAAGTATCATGACCATTGGGTATGAACGCATTCGAATGACACACCTTAGATAATATTTTTTTACTATTGTGCATAACACTTGGTGAAAAACGGGGTTTGTGGTGACTTTGACCATTAGAGCATATTTGATGGGCATGATACTTTGTAGAAAGCTCAAAATAGATTATATTTATACATGTGCAAAGTATCATGCCTATCAAGTATGTGCATGTTCAAATAACACACCTCAGAGCATGTTTTTTGGCGATTGTGCATAACACTTGGTGAAAAATGGAGTTTGTGGCAAGTTTAACCATCCAAAGCATATCCAATGGGTAGGATACTTTGTACAGGCCTCAACATAGGTTGTATTGACATAAGTCTTGATGAAAAATGGGGTTTGTGGTAACTTTGACCATCCAAAGCATATACAATGGGTATGATAATTTGTACGTGCATTAACATAGGTTGGATTCATGTGTGTAGAATGTATCATGCCCATCGGTTATGTGCACGTTCGAATGATACACCTCAAATACTATTTTTTAATGGTTGTGCACTTGGTGAAAAATGGAATTTGTGGGGACTTTGACCATCAAAAGCATATTTGATGCATATGATACTTTGCATGTGCTTTAACATAGATTTGATTAATGCATGTGCAAAGGATTGTTCCCATCGGTTATATGCATGGTTAAATAACACACCTCAAATACTATTTTTTGGCTTAAGATCTAGGATATAGAGTATAGGGTATAGGGTTTAGGTTTAAGGTATAGGTTTTAGGGTTTAAGTTATAGGAAATAGTGTTTACAGTATAGGAATTTGGGTTTAGGCTATAGGGATCAGGGTTTAGGATTTAGGGTATGGGTAGAGTTACAAATATTAGCTTGTGAATTTGGTTTAAGTATAATTAAACTTCATTTACATGTTTTTAATAAGCTGAAATTTGAAAATTCTAACCCTATAGATGACTTTAGATGGCTTATGCCGATCAATTTGAGTACTTGGAGGGCTAAATTTGGACCTCATACGATAAAGTTATGTTAATTTTTGGGCAAATTTATCAAATTTCAAGATTGAAAGATTAGCCATACTAGTTTGGAGAAGCTTCTAAATTCGTTTTTAGGAAAATATTTGCCCTTAAAAACTTATCTTGGGGAAGGTAGGGAAGAAATGAAATTAATGCAATGGAGGAGAGGAAAGGGGGGGAGGAAGGGGGAGGAGGAAAGGGGAAGGGGGAGGGAAAGGCGGGGGGAGGGGAAAAGGGGAAAGGGGGGGGGGGGGGAAGAAGGAAGTGAAGCAAAATTATGGTAGCCAGACATCAAAAAACGGGGAATGGGGAATGGGGGAAGGGGGGGAATGGGAGAAGGGGGGAATGGGGAGGGAAGTTTGAATTTTAAAGCGGAAAGTTTAAATTCCTTGAGGGATGTATATTAACTCTCACCTCTCCCTCTCCCTTTTCAATCACACCCTCCCTCTCATCGTGTTCCCCTTTCTTCCTCTCTCTCTCTCCATCTCCCTCTCCCTCTCCCTTGCGTTGCGTTGTGCTTCCTCTCCCTCTCTCTTGTTATGCACCCCTTCCCCTCCTCGTCTCCCTCTCCCTCTCCCTCTCCTTTCTCCTCCCTTCTCTCCCTCTGTCTTTCTCCCCCCGTCTCTCCCTCCCTCCCTCTCCCTCTCTCTCTCTCTCTCTCTCTCTCTCTCTCTCTCTCTCTCTCTCTCTCTCTCTCTCCTCCTTCTCGTCTCCTCTCTCCCTCCCTTTCTTCTATAGTGTGCGACGATGACACACACACACACACACCGAGAGAGAGGCAACGCAACGACGACGATGAGCGATCCAAAATCTCTCTCTCCTTCCCTCGCTCTTTCCTTATCGTCAAGGTCCATAGTAGGTGGAGGATGAATCTCCATCGTTCGTTTTGGACACTTTTAAACACAGAATTTCCTATCCCTCAAATGACGCACTGCTCAGCCACGTGTAATCCTTCGGAACCCCTCCTGTCGACCCTCCACACCGAGGAATAATCTGGTGTTGGCAATTCCGAGCTCTTTCCAACCTGGAATTGCCTCCCCTGGACCATTCCGCATTACTTCATTCCTTCCCCCTCTTCTTTTCTCTCTTTCCTGCTTCATTCTCTTCCTTTCCTCCTCATCACCCACCTATCTAATTAAATTTATTTTTAAAATATTATTGCTCCCTCCTCTACTCTTCCCTTCCTCTCCCTCTCACTTCCTCTCTCCCTCTTCCTTCTACTCTAGTCCTTCCTTCTACTCTCGCTCCCATCATGGTCCCCTCCCTTCCTCCCTCTCCCTCTCCCTCGCATTGCACTCCGTTCCCCCTCTCCCTCTTTCTTCCCTTTCTCCTCCCTTCTCTCACTCTCTCTTTCCATTCTCCTCCTTTCTCTCCCTCTCTCTTCCCTTCTTCTCTCCTTCGTCTCTCCCTTGTCTAAGAGATCGGCAGCGCGTAGGCGACGATTAAAATAAAATAAATTAAAATTAAAATTTTAATTTTAAAAAAAACTTCTTTCCCTCTCTTTTCCCCTCCATCCAGATATGTCATTTGAAGGTGTTTGCTTAAAAAATCTTTGTAACTATTGCAAGGTGTTTATTAGCACCATTATAAAATTCTTTGAGATTACACCATTTTGGATTTTTGAAACTCTGAATGGTATTTATTGACACTGTTATTAACTCTTGAAGATTTTAGAGTTTCGAAACTCTGAAAGGTGTTTATTAACATCGTTATTAAGTCTTAGAGATTTTAGAGGACTCTCATGGTAAATTATACATACGTATGTGCGTATGTACGTATGTGCATACGTACGCACACACATACACATATATAGTTTATCCATGGATTTAGTTGATTTTTATTTATTAAAGTTATTAAAAAGTTAAACTTTTAAAATAAAAAATTATACTAGGATTTCTACAATATAGAACAATGTAAGAATTACATTTCTTAGTTTTTGCATTATTAGTACAATATGATAGTATAAGTAAATAAAATCTTTATTTCAAAAGGATAGTGTCATCTTTTGGTTTTGGAAGGATATTTTCATAAAGTAGATTTTTTCAATAGAAATTTAAGTACAAAAATGAATCGAGATTGTGCACCAGTCTATCTAAGAAGTTACATTAATTTTCATGATTTTAGTTTTATTTGATACTGTTTCTTATCTTTTGGTATAGCTTATCTTTGTTACATTTTTATAATTTTGATTTTATTTCCTTCAAAACACTCTTAAAAATTCATTGTTTTTATGTTTTTATCTGTGTTTTGAAGCGTGAGTTTTTTCTTAAATTTTATCCATAAACTAGTCCAAAAGTATCTATTAAAATGAATTTGTATATTGACAAGTCCAAAGTTAATGAAATAAGTGTTTGAAGCAAATTTGAAACAAGAAACAACTTCCATTGCGATAAAGGAAAACTTAAACAAGATGTAGCACAAGTTTCATACATGTCTCACATTAGTGCCTCTCTCATGTAACAAAACAGAGGAGCCTGCAGACATGGTATTGGGGTATTGAGGAGAAGAGGACATCGGAACATCCATGTTGTGGATGTAAACTCCACCTCATAGTTCCAAAAACTATTGTGTAGCACACAAGCCACAACAATGATCTTTGGCAAGAACTCCACATGGGAAAGCTTGATAGTTTGATGAAGGATTTGCTTCAATCTACCAAAAGTCCTTTCCACCATGATTCGAGTGGAAGATAGCTTGTAGTTGAAATTCCTCTCATCCTTTGTTTTAGATGCAATGAAGGGGATGAGCAAAAAAGTAATCCATGTACCCGCCATCCCCCACTATGTACTCTTGGATGTTGTGGTTTCCTATAGTGTAGTTGGGTCCATTAAGAATGCATTCATCACCTACTCTAAGATAGAAGGTTGAATTATAGAGCACTTTGATGTCATTGCAACATCTTGGCACCCCTACCATGATATCAACGAACTTCATGTCACTATTCGCTATTGCTTGCAAGCTCATAGAGTAACTATGATTCTGATCAAACTAATGAGTATGCACCTCACCGTAAGGTAGCTAAATGTAGATGTGCGGCACATCAATAGCTCCACATCAACTAGGAAAGCCCTACTTTTTCTTGAAGCATCCTTGATTGCTTGAAGCTCTCGAGTCAAGATATAAACCTTTATTGATGTTTTAAGGTAGCAGGAATGAATTGATGAAAAACTCTACCTAGAGCAGACTTTCCCTCTCCGTGCAAACTTGCAGCGTGGTGAATAGGCCCTCCTATCCCAAGACGATGTAAGGACATTGCGATCTTTTTCTTGACTGGCAACTCCCTTGTTTTTCGATGAGTTGTTGGGGTATCGATTTTTGAGAGAGATCAGACCAAACCAAGTCATAAATGAAGTTGAAGCATACCCTAGGCAATCGGAGATGCTCTTCAAAATGAACATCATCAACCCTTGAAAAATCCATGAAAGTATCCCAAAACTCTTGGCTTTGTGTATCCCAAAACTCTTGGCTTTGTGGCTTCACATACCAAACTCCGAGTGCGAAGTCCTTAAGATTGTGATCTTGCCCGAATCCTACTACAGCCAATATGCAGTGCAAGATGGTAGTGATGTCGGAGAAAGTGAGTTCTTCCTCCGTATGGAGCAAGTTTTAATCGTTTTTGTCACCCATGAGCATGTCCTGCACGTCTTCTTCTGGAAGCCAAGGATTGTAGGCACACTCTCTTGCAACATGAACATCATACCCATGAGCACTGTCGCTACAAATGCCAAGGTATTGTCATCCATGTCCATGACAAAGGTGATCGTGAAAGAGGGAGGGGGGACGCAGACGAACGTACGTGAGGGAGAAGGAGGTGGAGATGAACGTACTTGAGGTAGGAGGTGCAGGATCAGATGAACGTACATGAGCGAGGGAGGAGGCTCTACACGTATATGAGTGAGGGAGGAGGAGAATGGTGAATGAGGGAGGAGTTGCATGTTCATGAGCGAGGTAGGAGGCTCAGTACATGAGGGAGGGAGGAGAATGGTGAGTGAGGGCGAGATACACGTTCATGAGTGAGGGAGGTTTTGGAGATGTATGAGACGGTGAGGGAGGAGTCTACAATGAATAAGAGAGGAGGGGAGGAGATGAGTTGACAGAGGGAGAAAGAGCTAGCCCACTTGATAGAAGAAGAGGAAAGACGGTGAGAGTTGGCTTCGATGATGGAGGAGAAACAAGAAGGCTTGGATAAGGTAGAAGGAGCAAGCCAAGGCTTGGATAAGGTAGAAGGAGCAAGCAGATGATGGGAGGAGGAGGCATAGGACTAGTAGCAAGGACGACGGACACGAGAGAGAATAGGCACAACAAGAGATCTTTGTTCAAAATGGGCGTCCACGCTTTCACATGGCGCCAGACTTGATTTTCATGAAGTTTTGAAGGGAGGAAAGCCGTGGGGGGAAGAGGGGCCGGGGGTGGTATATGTGGATACTTCTCACCGTCCTCAGAGGATTTGCTTCTACCAAATGCTAGTCGATAAGGAAGACACGCTATGGGGACCTCGAGAACGACTAGCCACCCTCTTGACAGCTCTCTGCAAGGTCACAACCCCCCCTTTGCTCGCAAGGGTAGTGGGAGGCATTTAACATTATCAAATCCCCTAAAACTCTTAAACGTATGCAATGTGAGTGCATTGCATAACAGAGGACTTGTCATGTGGAAACACCGATGGACACTATCAGAGATGAGGTGGCTTCTTTGGAAGAAATTCATGACAAGTCTTCGCAATAAAAAAAGGAAAAATAAAGAAAAAATAAAGCATAATGTCGATATGCACCTCAGGAGCAGCAAGCCTTGTGAATATATATATACGCACCTTAGGACCTTATGAATATATGTGATGACGCCGTGTTGGTTGTAAAGGAGCCAAATACTAGGTTGTAGATTGTAGGCATTACATCTTGTTTGTTGAATTGGAGTCCATTTCATGTAGGCATTAGATCTTGTTTGTTGAATTGGAGTCCATTTCATCTATTGCACACTCTCTTAACATTTGTGCTCGATAGTAAGCTGGCCACGCAGAGAGGATTTTTGCTCTGCTGTTAGTCATTGCTAAGGTGGATATCTATCTAGAGAGGAATTTTGCTGTGGTGTTAGTCATTGCTAAGGTAAATATCTATCTAAGGGGATCAGTCTAGTATTTGTTATCTTAAAACCATAGCTGGGTCCATTATGAATCCACCTGCATGGAAGACTAGTGTTTGTAGAGCACAGCTGGGTTTATCTACAACGAACGAGTGTTGTGCAGGCAAAGCTGAAGCTACAAGAACGAGAAAATCATATGTCGTGAAAAGTCAAGTTTGCGTGAATGACAAAATTATATACTAATGCATTGAATGTATAGAAGGGAGTGTGGACATTCCTGAATCAATGCCTCCTCCTTCCCGTTCCGACAGCAACAGCAGCGGCCCTCTTGTCCCCGAATTTGAACCTGGGCAAATTGAGCAACGAATTCACCCTCACGACACCTTCCAATGCGGACCACTCTTCATCATCAGCAGCGGAGAGGCAGTCGGCCAGACTACGGCGAGACTGAGACCTGTCCACGCCCTTGTCCCTGACGATTTCTGTGGAGGATGGGGCATTGGCCTCTACCACCTCGGTTATATCGTCGTTGCTGTAAGTAGGGAAATGGGTGGGGGTGCGGACGGTGTTGGATCTTCCCCAGGAAATGTCGTCTGATGTTTGAGAGAAGGTGATAACTGCGTCTGCAGAATCCAATGCTGCCCCTCCACTCCACTCAACGGAGCTATGGTCGAGCTCTTCTTCTTCTTCTTCTTTTTCTCCTTCTGCAGAAGGAGCAGCAGCAAAACCAGGCTGGCTGGCAGAAGAAGTGCCGTTGGTATGCTGACGCTGCAGCTGATGATCAGCTCGGAGTTGATCCAATCGTTGAACCTTGCCAGCAGACGAGGTCCGGAATTGATTGAGATAGAGGCATACCACTGCGCAATCGTCCATCTTGGACGTGGGGTACTTGAGCCTCCAAGCTCGCATTGCAGTCTCCACAAGTGCCCTCGCAGCCGTTGCTCTTGTAGGGGCGCATGAAACTACATCCACCACTTCCTTGTTGCTCAGCACGTCCCAAATCTGCACAGGATAACAATAATTAGGCTCCACACGAAAGGTTCTCCACAGAATCAGCAGTAACTTGCATCGATGCATTTACTCCTATGCTTCACGCTCAGGAACCGATTTTGCATTGATATCAGCATTTACCCCGTCCGTTGCCAGGATCACGAACTGATCGTTTTCTGTTACTCTTCTATAGGTGATCTCTGGCACCGATATCAGCCCGAAGTCCTTGAGGCAGAAATCGCCCAGCGCCCTCGCCATAGCCAAACCAGGAGCATCGTCGTAAGGCAACCACACCCTCGCTACCTCCGGCTCGTCCTCCAATGCAAAAACGCGCCCTTTGCATCTCCTTATTCTCTCAGCTTCGTCTGCAGCAGACGCCAAGAGTGATATTAGTCATAGCAATTCCAAGCTCTCAGCAGAGTCAGCACGGGCTGCACGGCCCAAAACTGAATATCCCTGTTCCAGGAGGATGGGATTAAGTTTTACTTACTAGGTAGATTGGGTTTCAGATCTACCGTCAGCTGAATGGCCTCCAGCTTGTCGTCTTCCGTCCTGGTTGCTAGAACCGCCCGCGAGTCCCCCACGTTGCCAATGACGAGGTCGTCGCCCTGCGTTCAAAGCATCAAGAAACCATGAACCAAGAATCCGATTCGACGATTCTTCAAGTAATATAATAGATGTCCAGCTGCACTACAACACGGGAGCTACGCTTGCGGGTCTCCAAATGACGCTGGCAAAGAAAAAGGAGACAGCAAGGATAGCGTCGCAGACACGCATCCGTAAGCTCAAATTGCCATATGGCGTCAAAACCTCGAAATCGTGGAGAAGGAAGAAGACAAACAAAACAAACGCACGCAACAATCGCACAAAACCTTTAGTAGTGAAATCCGTTGATGGAATTGACAGCTTGCAACGGGAAATCGCAAAGACGCACCATGGAAGCAAACGAATTACCTGCTTCAGCACAGTCACGGCTGTTGATCCGCTGCAGAAGCAATCGATGGTGGGATGCGTTCTTAGATCTCTGTCCATCAAGTTGAAGCCCTTGAGGATGGAGTCCCTCCATCTCGCAAACATTTCTGGCTCTTTGGACGGAGAATCCACTCCCACTTCGCTCGTAGCCTCAGGCCAGTCGCTCTCTTCATATCCGGAACCTGCATCATCTTCACCCCGCATGCGAGCTTTCCAGATGGACATCAGCTTTGAGGGCAATGTATCACGAACCCTCCTCGCGACCAGGTGACCATAAGGGCCGTGCCCATCGAATACACCACAGAAAATCGTGTCCTTCCGAGACGCGTAATTCTGCAAAACCAGCAGTGCTTCAGGCTTCTGCCTACAAATCGTTCTACCACAGACGATAACTCTCTCAAAATTGCCGTCAGGATGCGTCGTCGTGGTTTCGCCATCCATGTGCACGATGAATTCACCACGCAGGCTAGCCCGGGAGGCTAGCGTGCTTTGCTCAATGTTTCGTTCATCTTTTGCGACCGACTCAACTTCGTCTGAGAACCATGCTCCTTATCGATACGATACTAAAATGAGTAGCTTCGTAGTGCGAAAGAAGGACCTTGCGGTATATAAGTATCGTGAGGTGATTTTAGCTTCCGAATTGGACAGATGCGAAAACACAAAACTCACCTCCCACACCACCATTGCATCCTGATTCGTTCCCTTCCGCCCCTGCTGAGTGAAGATGGAGGCGGTGCTACTAGCGCCATTGGTGCACATCCTCCCCGGTATGCGGGAGAGCAGCTCACTGGTTTTTGCCTCAGCGGCTAAGGCGTCCATCATCTGTTTCTTCCTCTCTTTCCTCTTCCTGGAGTGAGCACGGGGGCGGCATCCCCCATCCTCGCGGTCGGCAGAGCACGCTGAACCCATCTCATAAGAGCTCCGTGTACAAAAAGTGGATGCAGCCCTGGGCGAGAAGCGAACGGACTTCCGCCAGCGAAAATAGAAGAAGAGCTGGACCTGGAATCTCTACAGATGTCGGCTTTATCGTCTCAATGTGATAAACGGGTGGGCGACTGGGTTCTCCCTCAACCGGAAGTAAGGACTCTCCAAAAGATCAATGGAGATGTGATGAGGAACGTGGTCAATGGTGAGAAAACTCGAAGCACGAATCGGAGATGCGGATGCCCGAGGAGAAATTCTGTACTTTGTCCCGGGAAAGATCGCCATCAGCTTCTTCAATCATGTCTTGCTCTCTTGACAGAGGTGCAGGCCGGATCGGCACGAAAGGAGATGAAATCAGGCACTCATGAGGGGCTCGGGAAGCAGAGAATTTTCAGCTTTTAGGCTACTCAGAGGAGGCTGGTGTTATGAGGCGAGCAGCAGGTATTTCGATGAGCGCGCGGGTGGCGAAGTGCAGATAGAGCGAGGGAGGGGGAGGAGCCGAAAGGGTGGAGAGGAACAGAAACAGAGAAACAGAGCGGAGGGGAAGGAAGGAGGTCAACTCCGAGGAAAACGTGGCCACGTTCGGATGAGAGGTGTGTGAGGCAGAGGGTGGGAGATGCGGGCAGCCGGGTGGTTGTAATTGTTGCAATGAGGGAGGCGATGACGATCTTGTATTAGGACCGGATCAGTAGTGTCGCTAGAGCGGCATATCAAGGCGAAGAAGAAGAAGCAGCACTCGTAAAATCAGTTGTCAACAACGACGAGGTTCGTGGATCATCATAGGAGAGGGAGGAGCAAGTTGGAGATTTGAACCCCCAAATTCTACGCGATGCAACAAAAATCAACGCACTATTAAATAATTCCACGCATTCTTCCGGGCTGCTCATGGACATGCAAGCTTTCATGGATGATGCCATATGGATGATCGATCGCATGGATCATGCATGGATCGATGGTCGGTTACGTCAGAGCCTGCGACACTCACAAGGAGTCACAACACGCACGCACACAACATATATTATGTCTCTCTCTTCTCTGCCGCCCTGTCCCTCGCCCTTTTTCCACACTCCTCTCCCGCCCTGTCCGTCGCCCTTTTCCACACTCCTTTTCAACACTTATTTCAACAGCCACTTCTCCAGCACACACCTCTCCAACGCCCACGATGCTCCTCTCTCTCCTGTCTCTCTCTCTCTCTCTCTCACGAGTCTACACTTGCCGGTTGCCACCTCTCCACAACCTTTTTATCGCTAGCTTTCCAGCACAGATGCTTATCAGTAGTTGTGCGTATCAACTTCTCCTTTGTATCATACCCCCACCTTGCGTTTGTTCGCATCTAACAATCTTGCTCTCTTACCATCACCACACGCTACCGCAGTGCGCACCTCCAATATGGGACTGGGCAGTGGGCACACTTCACAAACTGCAAGCGACGTAGGGGTAGGCCAACGTGACAATCAAGCATCTATAGTAACTGTGCATGATCCGCTTGCATTGACTACCCAAACGGATTGCATGCATATACTGTGTCTTAAGAACTACACTTCAATGTGCACATGGTCACAACAGAAAGCTTCAAAGTAAAATCTTGGCTTATTAATAATAATGTGCATTGGCTCGAGACAACAGTGTCTAATTTAACCTTAGAAACTAAAGACATTTAATGCGCATGTGAAATTCAATTTTCAAACATCAACAACGTACGGCATATTTAAGCCTCGATGCAATTCAAGCACCTTGGGCGCATAACCCAAAGTTCCCCTAGCCTTAAATTTGCTAGAGTCTTAAGCTTCATGAAGAAGTCACTTTTGAATCACAAACCTTTGAATGAGAAATTGGAAAGAATTCAAACAACCCTTCCATATAGGGTTATAAGTTTCCCAAAAAACCCTCAATTTTTGCTTACATTGCTCTTCTCCAAGTCTTTCGAGCAATGTCACCATCAACAGGCAAGTCCCTTCCCTATCCTGATAAAATCTACTAAGGCCGCAAATATTGTAAGTCCCTTGAGACTCTAGGGTAGGGCAGTTGAATCCTTTCTAAGTCCACATAGTATCTTAGTACTACACTATCATTACATCGAGGTCAATTGCATTGCAATTGTAACATGGCCTCTTAGCAAATTTAGTTCTCTTAGCCTAGTAATCCATTGATAAGCACTAATGTTCCATTACCATTATGGCCCAATGGGTGCATTAGTAGTGTGGTAGGTTAATGCAAAACAAATAAAGTGCTCTCCAACACTCATACACCACTAGCAAACTCACATAATGAGAAATTTGCCAACTTCTCGCTAGCATGAGTGTACCGATACTCATGATGAAACAATTCATCTATGAAGAACATGCAAGAGAATTGGCATAAATATAATCCCTTGGCAAAGTCATTTGAATAGAAGCAGTATTTCCACTTTGAGAGCCTTGTAAATATGGACTTTCTAAATAGATGCCCGATTTTTAAGGGGGGGTGCTTTAGGAAGGGATATGGGGAAACATAAAAATTACAAGCCCAATCACTAAGCCATTTTGGGACTTGTTGAAGCTCACTTTTGACCAACGTGTGGGCCGCATTAAAAAATGATTAGCTCCACTAGTGGTTGGTCACTTTAGTTAACATCCCCTTTTAGGTTCCATCATGAGTAAGCCTACACATGATCAATATGGTATTTGTGGTTGACCTTATTTTAGCAGCTCTAAGCTATCATAAGTGGGCGCCCCTTTAGATCTACTTTAAAGATAAGGGATTTGTTGCCATAATCTTCAATTAGCTAGCACCAATGAGATTGTTGCCTTTCTAAATTGTACTTGTAAATCTGATGCCATACATTCTTCCCAAACTAAAAGATGATTTGCTTTTTGCTTTCAATCTACTAATCAGTTTTGGGACTTGCTGGAGCTAACTTCTAATAACATGTGGGATGTGTTCAAGACCTACTTAGCTCCACTGGTGGTTGGTCACTTTAGTTGACCATGGGCTGACATATTGTTCTAGCTAAACATGTTCATCCCCTTTTAGGTTCCATTATGAGTTAGCCTACACACTATCACTATGGTGTTTGTAGTTGGCCATTTTTTAGCAGTTCTAAGCTATCATAAGGGTCTATTGCATATAAGGTCCAAATCTTGTGCCGTACATTCTTGCCAACTTAAAAGATGATTAAAATTTTTCTTTCAATCTTTGTGTCTTATCTCTAAGAGAAGATATAATGGGATGCTCACCTAATGGCCCACTATTCTCCTCACATGTTACACTAGAGTCAAGTTTCTCTTTGTCAACACAATGTGCCAGAAGTGAAGGAATCCCTCTTTCCTCAAGTGAAAGAATCTTGGGTCTAAAATAGATCTTACAAGCATATACTCCCTTTTTTATTGCATGTCGTGGTACCAAAAAATATATACATTGCAAATCATGTTACAAAGTATTAAAATAATGGTCATCCCCTCAAGTTATGAGGTTGATATGACCCATCTTTTACAACCCACATGCCATTTATCCCTTTTGGTTCATTCAAAAGGTGATAGCCAAGTACTTAATTACATGTGGGGTAGGTGCATTTCACAAATAATAAGCCCCTACAAAAAGAATTGCAATATTTCACATGCCACAAAGACTATGAAGCTAAATAATTTCGTGGCTTCATAAAATAGGATAGGGTAGAGTAGGGAAAGAGAACACGCTAACCCATTCTACTTTTATGTAAAATAGAACAATGCACCTAAAACAAACATGTCCTTGTGAAAATATAACAATTAACTTTGATATATTCATGCATACATCATACATATATTTATAAATATGCTACATATTAATGAAACCATCAATTTGGTGGCCTCACTCCATCACATCCTTCCATTCATTGCGCAAGTACTGCTAGTAGGAAAAATAAATGCTCAAATGTATGAGTGTCTCCATAACATGATTACCAACCCATCAACCTATCTTCATGCATGGTCATATCATTTGTGCAAGTTGATTTTAGAACTACAAGCATGGAATTGTGAAGGTCCATGCAAACATATCATACATGAGTGATCGATAGCTATATATAAAGGTGAGAAGATGATTTGGCTCTTGGGGACCCATCACATCACAAACTTAATAGTTTGTCCTACAACTCTATGATAGAGGATTTATTTAAAAATTAAAGATATGACAAGTTCGTTCACTCATTTGTGTTGTGGCTAATTGTTTTACAATTCTTCGTGTTCAAAGTGCCAATCATTGAATTTATTTATATGCTATTTCTCTCTATAAAGCTTCCTTTTGTGTTACTTATGAATTCAAATTGTGTGAACTGAATGGTATACTTCAAGGTATTCTAGTTTTTTCAACATCTCACGTGCATCCCAATTCCAATACTTTTTAAGAAAACAAAGACTTGTATGTTCTCATCCGTTTCTTAGTTTCTATTGGTAATATATATATTCAAATGTTGAATTTACACTTATGTCTATAACTTTATAATCATGTATACGATTAGGTATGCACAACAACTTTCTCCTTTTTGTGCTACATCAATGCGGTGCTCCGTTGATTGCAAACTAACACAAAAAAAAGCATTGATTTGAAGATACATATTATATGAATTAATTGAAACGTGAAACTGTACTTTTCAAGTTATTATAAATGAAAATTGTAATCATCTTAAAACACCATATGAGAAATTGTTTTATTAATCACTTAATGCACACTATTATGTATCAAAGTGATCTATAGTTTTATTAATCCTACAATGTTGTTTAATACTTAGCGATGCCATACCTTTTGGAGTGCAAAAGTCTTAAGGATCCGAGTCAACAAAATTTGAACATGCATGTGAGTGAGTTATAGGACTATTTTGCATTCTTTCAGATACATTTACAATAAGGAGTAGGGATATTTTTATGGGGGTTGGGTCTACATTGTCGTAGGAAGTAGGTCTTAATTATAGTAAAGGGTGTGGCTTTACCATGCAAGATTTGTACAATACTTTATTTTTATTTGGGTAATCATACTGAGCACACGATAGGGACATTTTTTAGTGGCGAGGTCCTCATGGCACAAGCCATTCGAAGATATTTTTCATTTTTCAAGGTACAATTACACTAAGGAGAAAAGGAGTTTTGTGTAGGAGGGGCGGGCAATTTTTACGATGCAAGATGGTATGATTTGACCACACAAGAAGTATCCAATGGCTTATTTTATATGGGTGATAGCACATGGATATGTTTAGTGGGGAGGTCCCCATAACACAAGCTATTTTGAGGAAATTTCTATCTTCGTATTTCTATAGTAGTTATGTAGATATAGATTACGTGATTGATATTATCCCTAAACTTTTTCAAATCTTAATAAATGTAAAGCTCTTTCTCATTTGGAAGGATGAAAATGTTCCTATTCCTCTATTGGAGAGTTAGATTGTTAAATAAAATTTGTTTCTTGTTGCTTAATTCTTGGAGTGTACTTAACCAATTACAATCTTGAATGTCATATAGTAGCATAACTCAAAATTTGATTTCCCTTAAAGTTGTATCCACACTAAGCACATGATCCATGCTCAATATGTCACCCACGCCAAGGGCTAATAGAATCAAAATTTTCTATTTTTAGTAAAAGCAATGCTTCAATAAGGACTTGTAATAATTTGTCATGTTGGGATGTAATACTTCCTTGAAGATCGAAGGTTGTCAGAAAGGCATCTAACCATTTGCATCTATGGTATGATTTTCTACTCAATCGTATAATTAAAAGATAAGTTCCTAGTCTTCTTGAATCTTCTAGTAGACACGAAATTATTTTAGTGACTTTTCCAATGGGTCAAGGTATCATGATTATTGTAGTAAAATTGTATTACTTTAACATGGATTCCATACATTTAATTTGTTAGCCTCAATAAGAGTCACATGTGTTTTTAAGATATTTGGGTATTTGTATAGTTTTACAATTTGCAATTGTGTGGGAAATGCAAAAGGGTGCAAAATCACATTTCAATAAATTTTTTTGTTTGATTTCATTTGTTCACTACATATAATATCTATCATATGGCTAGGAATGCATAAGAAGACCCAATGGCCATGGGGCACTATCTCCTTCATTTGGTCCAAGAGCTTGAATTCCTCAAGATTTAAGAGGTACATATTTTTGGCTCTGAACCTCAAGTTTATGCATTAAATTATATATATTATTAAGCACGAAGTCATGCAGGTTGTTGCAAGACCTGTGTTAGTACTTTATCCAAGGCAACTATTTCCTAATACTTTCACTTTGTCATGCATGTGACAAAAATACATTTTTGTAACATGAATGATGACAAGTATTGGTGAAACAATTTTATCCTTTGTAAAAGTACTTTCCAAGGCAATCAATTCAAAGGACATATACCTAGTTTTGTTGTTTGTGAAATGTCTTAGTCCAATAACTTTTTGGGATTTTGCAAAACCATTCTCTTCTTAGGACGGTGTTGAGATATGGTACCATGAGCACATATTAGAGGCTGAGGTATGGTATAGGAATGTATTAAAGCAGCCACCCTAGGATGTGGAGATGTGGATCAAGGATATCCACAAGGAGAGATGTGGATCAGAGGATCCCACAAGTGTTGACTGTTCTAAAGGCTCTCTCTATAAAAGAAGCCTATCATGTATTGTTGAATACACATTTGCAATAGATTGAGTATTGCCTACCGTATGTCTCTCTCATGAAGTTTCTTCTATGGTTTGATCCCCCTTGATCTTTTGCTAATTCCATGTTGCACTGGGAGAACATGATCCACACTTTCACATGGTATCAGAGCTTAGGTAGCTCTTCTTGATTAGTTGTAGGCACACCTTGTTTTCTCTTGAGTTGCCATTCATTTCCTCTTGAGAGAGTAGAGAGATTTCTGGGTTACAAACTTATGCGAGAAAGATATTTGCTCTTATGTCTATTCATAATTGGGATTGAGCTTGAGGGGGAGTGTTGAGATATCGAGCTCCACTCGTGATATAAAAGGTGACCATTGTGCATTTATGTCACCGACTTGTTAACTACAGATGTGGTTGGTACACCGCCCGTGAATAATAGCTGGATGACAAATATCTTTATGTACTCTAGTTAGTGGCTCAGCTAGTATGCCACCTTAGTTAGCTGAGTTTGGTTTGAGACCCACATATAGGGTTCACCTATTCTTTTATACTTAGAGTTGTTTTGGCTTACACAACTAAGAGGAGGAAAACTATATTCAGCCTCCACCTTTGTGTATATTCCCCCATTGTGTATGTGAGAAAGTTGCAAGTGGGACTCCTTCCTTCTCTCCCACTTGTGAGAGAGGAGAGCACACACAAAGGGATAAGGAGACACCTCAAGTGGTGGAGCAAAAGCTACTCCAACTTATTCCTCTATCATATATATATGAGTATACATGGGCACTGTACAAGTGGGTGGGCACACTGCCCTTAAGCTCCCACTTAAAGGCAGTGTGTCTTTAAGGGAGTATAGTAGAAATATAATACAATCAGCCATAGGCTGAAAAACAAGATGACCAGACTGTCATCCTATGCCCATCGGCACTTTACAATATGCAAAGTGCATAGAGGATAAGCTGCTAGCAGACATCAGGTTTGCAGGATAGAAAATGACAAGATGTAGATGTCTGTCAACCAAGATCTCATGCTAGATCTCATTGGGAGAGTGAACTCTCACCACCACATGCTCCTGTGCTAAGTCCATAGCACCCGAACTGTCACTGTGCAAAAAAAATGTCTCTGTACCACCTGTGACCATAAGCACATGCCCTACAATAGACCTCTACTAGTCTACCCAACCTGCATCACTTGCATGCTGCTCCTAGAAGCATAAGGACCTGATGTCCACAACCGCTTCCCTACTACCAAAATCTGCCATAATCATGCTACCAACTCCCACTGCAATGGAAGCAAGAACCAGAAGTGTAGCCCCAATGGCAAGCATGTGAGAACCAAGTCTAAACACAGTCATGGATGCATGAAGTACTATGGTTGCCATATCAACCATAACTTGCTGCTCAACTGATCTGTGATCATCGAACCTACAGTGTTTCAAGTATGAAGCCAATATAGGCAGTGGAGTACTCAATAACTTCCCCCTCTCCATACTGAAACAACCAAGTATTTAAACATCATCAAGACCATGCAGCTCCCACTGCAAAGCATCCCTACCCATAAGGAACCATATGGCAAGTAACCTCACAAGGATAGCAACCTCCTGAATACTAAGACCATAACCTATCTCACTGTGCATCACATCCTGAGCTCTCATAACGGTATCAAACCTATGAAGCCAAGCTCAAGGGGATTGCTTCTGGCCATGGAGGCACTTACGAAGCAAACATATCAATGATTCCTGCCCATGCGCAATATGACCTGAGTTAATAACTGCAAAAACCACATCTGTCTTGGCATAACCAACCAATGGATCATACCGGGCATCATTAGCCAAGGTATCCTCACCGTGCATAGCCTCATCCTCATCTGCAAGAGGCACTTCGCATCCTAGGAATAAACTGTAACTGTCCATAGAAGATGCATCAACAATCTCCATAGGAGTATAAACCTATGGAATACTCGAGACATCTGACCATCTCTGACCAAAATCAGGATGTAATTGTGGCTGTCCCAACTTTATAACCTGCTCACCGTGGGAAAAACCTCCCACTCCAAGGGATATGGGCTGCCCCTGGAAAGAATTCGGAGGTATCAGTGCACTTACACCCTCTTGGAACACCACTCTCCTACTATCCACAGTCCTGGGCTATCTAAACATAGCATCCTCTCTGAAATAGACATTATGGCTGCGTATCAACTCCTACTGGACTCACTGTATCCAAGGAAGATACACCTCCTCAATCGGGAACCATGAGCATAAGCCTTGTAGCCAAACACACGTAAATGCTCATAACACGGTGCCCTGCCTATCAAGAAGTCAAATGGCACTCTACCATTCAGAGATCTCCTGAGTGACCTGTTAAGCAAGTATGCAGCTGTCTTACATGCCTCAGCCCAATAGCATTCAGTAAGACCTACATATCGTAGCATGCTACCAATCCTGTCCAATAGAATCGGATTTATGCCTTCTACCAAGGCATCATGAGCAGAAAGATGAGGAGTGGTCAACACCCTCCTGATACCAAGTGTATCACATAGATGCTGAAATCTAGAACAGGTACCTCGGCATCACCATCAGTCATCAAGCTCAATAGCTTCTTTCCTGACTGATTTTCAGCATTACCTAAGAAGCACTGAAATGTATCATATACATCATGCTTCCGCGGAATCGGATATACCCATATGTACTTTGTAGCAGCATCAATAAATGTCACACAGTAAGAGGCGCCATCCAATGAAACAGTAGGCATAGGCCCACAAATTGCATTATGAACCAACTGCAATGGCTCAACATACCTCTCATTGACTGTCTTCCTCATAAAAGAGGATCCTGACTGCTGATCATCATCACAATCATGACATAAAATTTGAGAGACATCCATAACAGGAATGTATCTCAATGTTGTAAGGGCTTCCATACCTATAGTAGACATATGTCCAAGTCTGGCATACCATAAACTAACTAATGGCTGCTTACTAATCATAAGCATCTTATCTTGGACACCTGATACATGCAATGCATAAGAGAATCCAACTCGTGATCCCCTAGCCATAACCAGATTGCCTCTAGCAATCTTCCATGCATGATCACCCAAAGAGACATGATAACCTGCCTCAACCAATTGTCCAGTACTGATCTTGCGTGTAGTGCACATCCGTAAAAAAACACGCTGCTAGGTGTGTTATCTGATCAAGCACTTATGCGATGGGCGTGCCACTTTGCATGTAAGTCAATTACACCTAGTTGAAGGTGTGTGCAAAGTATTGTGTTCATCAGATATGCTTTCCATTGTCGATCAAGCATAACACACCGTTTCTGCCTTAGTGTCATGCACAACCATATAAAAACACGGCCATAGGTGTGTTATTCAAATAAGTACTTATTAGATGGGGGATCCACTTTGCACGCAAGTTTGTTTCAACTACGTTGAGGTGCATGCAACGTATTGTCACCATCAGATATGATTTGCATGGTCGATCACGCATTATACACCATTTTTTTCCTAATGATATGCACATCCACAAAAAAACACGCCATTAGGTGTGTTATTTGACCAAGTACTTATCGGATGGGTGTGCCTCATTGAGAACATTTCAATACCACCTAGGTTGAGGTGTAAAAAAAGTTTTGTGCCCATCGGATATCATTTGCATGGTCGATCGAGCATTAAATACTATTTTTGCTCTAGTGTCATGCACATCTGTCAAAAAACACGCTGCTAGGTATGTTATCCGATCAAGAACTTATGGAATGGGCGTGCCACTTTGCATGTAAGTTGATTCCACCTAGTTGAAGGTGTGTGCAAAGTATTGTGCCCATAGGATATGCTTTGCATTGTCGATCAAGCATAAAACACCGTTTTTGCCTTGGTGTCATGCACAACCATGAAAAAACACGGTCCTAGGTGTATTATTCAAACTAGTACTTATCGGATGGGGGCTCCAGTTTGCACGCAAGTCCATTTCCACTAGGTTGAGGTGTGTACAAAGTATTGTCACCATCGGATATGATTTGTATGGGTGATCACGCATTATACACCGTTTTTTTCCTAGTGGTATGCACATCCGCAAAAAATCGTTGAATCAAAATTCCTCAATCAACTCGCCTGTAACGAATCGGAATCAAGCAGTGAAAACGCCAACTTACGAAAAACCCGGTGCCTGCTTCCGAGAAAGGGGGACGAATCCTAGGCGCAAAACAAAGCAGCAGCTAGCTTAACTACTTCCGAAGCCTAGGATCATTGAGGTGGCACCAGAAGAACAAAATAATGTGAACGAAGCTACAGTAAAGTAGTCTTTACCTCGCCTCGCCCCACTCTGAGAAATACAAGGGTAAGCTGCATGGGAATCTGCAGTGACTCCCGACATACGGCGATGACACGTTCCAACTGCGTTAAAAATTAACGATTAGGAGCGCAAAAAAAAAAGTTCGTCGCCAAAGAAAAAGAAATCCATTCGTGGCGTTCATGAGGTGGCAGAAAGGAAAGGCACATGACGGATCATTCAAACATAACTTAGAAGTTTATTTTCTATATGAACTTAGATCTTCAAAAGATTTGTGCCTTAGACAAAGAGTACATTCACAATGATTTGAATAATCATAATCTACATTGTTAGGAGAAATCTTCGTAAAAACACAAATTCCAAAATGAAAAACATATTTAAAAACACTATGTGAGGGACAATCCAAGATCAACTCACTCTCTTATTAATGCCTTTATCAAGTTCATAACTATCATGGATACCTTGGATGGCCCCCAAAATTTGACCACTTTAAAAAAATAGTTGGCATTAGCACACAAAATGATACTTCAATTAATTAGTTCATGATAAATCTCCAACTTTTGCATGACATTATCTTCTTATTTTTATGACTAGTAACATTTCATTCATCCAAGGTAGAATGATCATCATGGAATAAGCATGGCTAATCCTTCCCTCCATCCTTGCCTCCTTCCCTACTCTCTCTCTCTCTCTCTCTCTCTCTCTCTCTCTCTCTCTCTCTCTCTCCCCCCCCCCCAATTGGTCTCCTTTAATGATATCTAGCATAGCTTCTCTATCTATTGTGCCACTTATGAAAAGGAAAATGCCTCTAATAAAGTTTACGTCATGAAGAGGTTGTTTGAGCTGTAGATGAAGGAAGGGGTCTCCATTGCTTCTCACTTGAATGAATTCAATATTATTTTCAGCCAGCTTCAGGCTCAGAAGATGAATTTTGATGCGGAGACTAAGGCAATATTTCTCTTATGTTCATTGCCATCCTCATGGGATACCTTCCGTACAACTGTCAGTAACTCTGCACCTGGTGGAGTACTGAAATTTGATGATGTTTTGGGTAGCTTTTTGGCCGAGGAGATTAGACAGAAGTCTATGGACGGCAACAAGCAGGATGCAGCCTTAAATGTTCAAAGGGGCAGATCACAGTTCAGGGGGAAGTCCCAAGAAAGAGGGAAGTCTCGTAGCAAATCCAGGGCATGGAACATTGAGTGCTACCACTGTGGCAAGAAGGGCCATATGAAAAAGGATTGCTATAAGCTGAAAAGAGAGCAAAAGGATAAGAAAAAGAATGCAAATTAGGGTGCAAATCAAAAGGAAGAGAGTCCCAGGAGGACAAAGGAAAAGTGAAGATCGAGGAGATCAATGCAGTCACACATGATAGTGAGAATGACGTTCTCTTCATGTCTAGTTTATCTGCAAAGTTGCTTACCACTTCAGATGATGCATATTCTTAGGATTGGATTTTGGATTCTGGTGCTTCATTCCATGTTACTCCCCATAGGGAATGGTTCTCCACTTATGACAGTGGAAAGACAGGTTGTGTGCATCTTTGAAATGACTATGCATGTGACATAGTCGGAGCAGGTGACATAAAGTTTTCTTTTGCAAATGGGTCTGCATTTATTTTGAAACATGTGAGACATGTGCCTAAGTTGACCAAGAGTCTTATTTCAGTGGGTCAGCTAGATGATGCTGGTTTTCACACCACTTTTGGCTTTTAGAGTTGGAAAATTCAGAAGGGCTCTATGCTTTTGGCCAGGGGTGCCAAGTGTGGGACTTTGTATCCCTTACATGTATCAAGGGTATTTGATCATGTTGTTGCAATAACCGAGCAGCCAAGCACTTCTTTGTGGCATTGCAAGTTGGGGCACATGAGCCAGAATGGAATGAAACGAGAATGAAACTCTTATGCCGTTTGGTTTATGTACCACATTTGAGTTTCTCTGATTTTGAATTTTGTGAGCACTATCTCTATGGGAAGCAGACTAAATCAGCCCATAAAAGAAGGGGAAAGAAAGAGTTTGAAAAGCTTGATTTGGTGCATTCAAACATATGTGGTCCCATGCCTACACAGTCATTAGGCAGGGCTGAATACTATGTGACATTCATTGATGATGCAACTAGGAAAGTGTGGGCTTATGCTATAGCTTGGAAGAGTGATGTGTTCCACGTATTTCAGAAATGGCTGGCCTTGGTTGAGAATCAGTCAAGTAGAACACTTAAATGCCTATAGACTGACAATGGTGGAGAGTATCTCTCTCATGACTTTCAGCATTTCTATGATACACATGGGATTAAGAGGGGGCTCACATCCCCTCGTACTCTAGAGCAAAATCCAGTTGTAGAAAAGATGAACCGTACCATTCAAAAAAGGTTGCAATGCATGCTTTCCAATGCAAGTCTTTCTGGTGGTTTTTGGGCTGAGGCAATGAAGACTGCAGTGCATGTGATCAATAGATCACCTAGTAAGAGTTTGAATGGTGGTATTCCTGAAGAGGCATGGAGTAGCAAGAAGCCCTCTTACTCTCATTTGTGTATATTTGGGTGTGAGGAATGTGCACATGTCCCAAAAAAGCTTCGAAAGAAGCTAGATCCTAAGTCTAGGAAATGCATCTTTCTAGGTTATGGTGAAAGTGGAGAGATGGGCTATCGTCTCTAGGATCCAGAAGTAAAGAAGATCATACGTAGCCATGATGTAGTCTTCAATGAGAAGAAGATGCATAAGGCACCCATGAGGGATGTGGAAATGAGGAGAATCACTTTCTAGGATGTGAATCCACCTGCATATGTTGATAGACAGCAAGCTGTCCATGCACCACATGTGCAAGAAATGGTACCACCAAGTACTCCCACAGGTATACAATCAAGGGTAGATGATGGATCATCTATTGGTGGAAATGATGAGCCAAATGTGGCTGATATGCAGGTGGGACAGCAAGCTGAAATGCCCTTGAGAAGATCATCTAAGTGTCTAGACCGCCTGATAGGTTTGTTCTAGGGGTAGACTATGTGATGCTTACTGATTGCAGGGAGCCTTCTTGCTACAGAGAGGCTATGATGTGCGAGGATCAATGCAAGTGGGACTATGCTATGCAATCAAAGATGAGTTCACTTATGAAGAATAAGACTTGGGACTTAGTTTCTTTGCCACATGGAAAGAAAGCATTGCCATGTAAATGGGTCTATAAAATGAAGGTCACAGGTGATGATGTGCTTAGGTACAAGGCCCATTTGGTCACTAAAGGGTTCAAGCAAGAGAAGGGTGTGGACTTTGATGAGATATTCTCTCCGGTTGTGAAGATGACCACAGTTAGATGCATGCTTGGACTAGTGGCATCAGAGGATATGGAGCTTATGCAGATGGATGTCAAGACAGCTTTCGTGCATGGGGATTTGCATGAGGAAATTTACATGGTGCAACTAGAAGGCTTTGAAGAAAAGGGCAAAGAGCATTTAGTTTGCAAGCTGAAGAAGAGTCTCTATGGTCTTAAGCAAGCGCCTAGAGAATGGTATCAGAAGTTTGATGCTTTCATTCGGTCCCAGGGTTTTAGAAGGAGTGAAATTGATCATTGCCTCTACAAGTAAATGGCTAAGGATAATACCCTGATAATCCTGGCACTATATGTGGATGATATGCTATCGGCTAGCAAAAATACTTATGAGCTAGATGCATTAAAGGCCAAGTTTCATGAGGCCTTTGATATGAAGGATTTGGGACTTGCAGGTCATATTCTTGGTATGCGCATCATGTGTGATCAGAGTAGGAAACTCCTTTGGCTTTCATAGAAGGAGTATGTTACAAAAGTATTGTAGCATTTCAATATGGAGGGGGGCAAGGCAGTTAGTACTCCATTGCCTCCATATGTGAAACTGAGTCATACAGATAGTCCCAAATCAGATGAGGAAAGGGTCATGATGGCCAAGGTTCCTTATGCATCAGCGGTTGGGAGTCTTATGTATGCTATGATAGCTACTAGACCAGACATTGCATTTGCAGTGGGAGTTGTTAGTTGGTATATGGCTAATCTAGGAAAGAGGCATTGGGAGGCAGTTAAGTGCATCATGAGGTACATGAAGGGTACCAAGGAGATGTGCATCTGCTTTGGTAGAGACATGCATGTTCTGGTTATGTGTTCACCTTTGTATGTGGTGCAGTGTCGTGGATGTCTTGCGCACAGAAGTGCATTGCTTTGTCTACCACAGAGGCTGAGTATGTTGCAGCCACAGAGGGTTGCAAGGAGGCTATATGGCTTGATCGGCTAGTGGGAGATTTGGGGATTCATACAGGTGTACTGACATTGAATAGTGATTCCATGAGTGCCATTCAGCTAGCACAGAATCCGGTCTTTCATGCAAAGACCAAACACATTGAGGTCAGGTACCATTTCATCAGGGAGGTACTTGAAGACAAGTGTATAGAGCTTGTCAAGGTTCATACAGATGATAACCCTGTAGATATGCTGACAAAGAGTCTACCTAGTCAGTGGTTTGAGTATTGTCATGTATTGATGGGCATTGGATAGTATGCTCACTGGTTATTCTCGCTTAAAGGCACATTTTCCTTTAAGTGGGAGGTTGTGGGGGTTAAAGGTCACTGTGCCTTTACCCCGGTTATGTACAATACTCAAACACATATATAAATGAATGAAAAAGAAGATTAGGGTGGTTCTCCACCAAAACCTGTGTGGCTCTCTGTTTCTCTCTCTCCCTCTTCCGTTCTTGCTTCCGTTGAGAGCACTCTCAGTGCTAATTTCTTTATGAACTTGAATTCGAAGGAAGTGAGATAAAGGTGGCACCAAAAAGGTGAGCAAGAGAAGCCATGGGGATGCCTTTAGATTGGGTCCAGCAAAGAGAGTTAGCTTAGAGAACACATGAGTCAAGAAGAAGGTGGTTGTATCTTAGGAATGTATCAAAGCTAAAAAGAGTTTTTACGTTAACCCTCTTTGTGGGGTGGAAACTACCAAAATTGAGATAGAAGCCTTTGTAGCCTACTTTAGAAGCAAGTTCGCAAAAATAGGTGAGGGATTCCATAAGGCTAAAAGGGCCAAAGTGGGGAATAGCTTCGTAGCAGTTTGCTATGTTAGCAGAATATAAGGAGTGAATCTCAAGGGGTACATTGATGAGGAACTATAAGTTAGAATCAATGCCCCAAAGCATGTTTGTGGATACATTGAGAAAATTTTTATAAGTGGAATGTCATTTTTCTCCCTCTAGGGAGATGACATTTTTTAGCTCCTTGAGCCCTGAGGCTAAGAGATCAGTAAGTGAGGAGAAGATATGGTTATGGGCATTGGTAAGCCAACGAAAGCTATGTTTGTGTGCCTTATAGGTACACATGAGATAGGGTAAAGAATTGAAAGTAAAAGGAAGATTGAGGGAATCAAGGGTAATAGAAAGAGTAGCGAAAGGGGGGTTGGATGAGGGTAGGAATTCAGGGGAGTTTAATCTTTCAAGGGTTAGGGAGTGTTCTAAAAATTTGCAAAGAATGATGGGAGTTTGGGAGGCCTTATCTAGAACAGTGATGAATATATGGCCAAGAAGTCGGTTAACTTTGTCAAGAAGAGTTTTATCTTCAAGAGGAGACTTTTGGATTTTAAGGAAGGGAAAGAAGGCACAAAAATATTTCCAAAAAAGATGAGAGAGGCTTTTTTAAAAAGGAATAGGGTCCAAGTTTAGGGAGAGTTAGACGTCGTGGAAGGTTTGGGAGAGTGCTTGAAGAGCGAGATGTGGATCTAAGGGTGTGATAGGAATGTGATTGAAACCATAATGAATGTGGAAGCAGAGAAAGGGATGATGAAAGAAGCTAGGGTTAGAGGTACAAATATGAAGTTTGTTATCAAAGGATTTGAGAAAGGGTTTAAATCTCTTGAGAGACATGCAAAGACAAGACGAGGTGAAGTTGTCTGCTAAGAAGGTAAGTTTAGGCTTGTAGAGAAGGGATCTAAGGGGAGGCATATATTTCCAACTAAAAGCAAAAGTGTCAAAGGTTTGAACAGTGTCTGAAAGGGAATTGAAATGTAAAAGTAGAGTATTTCTGTAAAGGGATTTGCGAGGGATTTTAGCTAGAATTTGTTAGCGTACAAAACATGAAAATATTTCAGTTTCTTTTGAACAAGAGACAACTTTAAATGCAGTAAACCATTGTTGAGAATAGTAGTAGCGCATATCTCGGGTGAACCAGAAGGGGCAATCTACAAAATCAAAGAGCTGAAGTAGATCAGTGCTTATCCCAATCGATGGAGCAGTGTAGATCATCATCATCAAGTGCTTTAACTTTGGGAACTGAAGCAGTGGAGGATGTTGACAGGGAGTTTTTAACCAGGGAGGCTTGTGAAAGATTAATCTTAGGAGCAAGAGGGGATGTCTTCTGAAGTTTGGGTGTATACTTGGGAGGGGAACTGTGTTTGCGTTTGAGAGAGAGGTTGGTTTTAGAAGAGGACAGAAGGGAGAGAATGCTGAGAGCAAGAGAAGGTCCGGGAAGGTTTTGGAAGGAGGAGGGGAAGGTAAAGTCGATGGAGGGTGCAAGGGACTTGGAAATTTCAATAAGTATGACTCTAAAATGATAAAAGGTGATAAGGAAGAAAATGACTTCTTTTGGTAATAACTGAGAAGTCCAATTGAGAAAGGCAAAGAACTTAGCTTGAAGGGAGCTGAGAGGAAAGAAGTCGAACTGATTTAGCATATACCATAAGCCATGGTCAAGCCACAAAATGGAGGATTTATAGGAGAGATTGGTCTTCTTGATAAGGTAGGTACATCAATGTAAGGACGAAACACATTCCAGCAATTTTTGACATAGTAATTGTCATCCTTGTTTGAGAAACTAGAGTCTTGTCGGTTGGAGCCTTTGGAGCGAAAAAAGATCTCCTTAGTGAGACCACACTTGGAGTGATCAATGGTTTCAAGAAAGAAGGGAATGTTGAGGAAGTAATTGGAATTCAAATGCTAATGACCATGGTAGGTATCATTTTTGCATTGTTTGACCTCTTTGGAAGAGAGGTTACAAAGGAAGGTGAGAGACTCGATGGTGAAAGGGCAAGGAAGCTGAGATTGTCAAGGCACTAGATTTTGTGGTCAAGCAAAGGGGCCTTCATTTCAATGTGTCTGGAGGGGAATAGTGGTACACATGAGGTGAAGTTCTTCAGTCCCTTTCCTTTAAGGGGTTGAGGAGGCTGGGAGTGAGACTAGGAGAGGGTCTCAAAAGAAGCTATGTCCTTAGGGGAGAGGAGGTCAAGGTTGATGAAGGAATGAAAGGTGTTGTTGGGAGGAGCAAGGCCAACAAGGATGTGGAGCGGGAAGGCACCATTGAGGATGAGTATGTCATTGGCGAGGCTGGGGTGATACTCATTAAGAGCAGTAGTATCACCGAGATCAATTACAGAAAGATTATCAGCGACTCTTTGAAGTCTTGCTAGAGCGCCATCAGATTCACAGTGGGAGAATTTCAAAAGCTTAACCCAATCATTGAAGGAGAGGGTTTTGATGAGTAAAGGGGAGTTTTTTGCCAAAGCGTTGAGATCGTGAGTCCTAATAAAAGAAAAGAACTCAAAAACCTAGACGCAGGAGAGTATTGCCTAAGAAGCGGGAGAGGGAGTAGGAACTGGGTTGTTGAGGGTCTTTGACTGGAGCGAGACATCCCAAGAATTTTTCTGAAAAGGAGGGGAGAAAAGAGGAAAACCAAGTTAGATCAGGGAGTCAAAAATCCAAATAACGGCCTTGATGACTTAAAGGTCCTATGTGCAACCATCCAAAGTTGCAGGGGAAAGCGTGTGTGTGTAGTAGACATTTACAACACCCCTTTCCATAGTGAAGAGTAGACAAATTTGGAGTAGAAAAGAGAAATGTTTAATGGATAAACTTTGCAATAAGCATCCACAAAAAATGAAGTAGCATCATTAAGGGATGAATAATTTTTTCAAAAGAGAAAAAGTGAGTAGTAGAGCTTTGATAAGTCATTGGCAGCATCACTTTTATTGAAGAGGGGAGTCTACCTACCTGCCACCATCCAACAATCAAAATAGTGAGAAACAATTTTAACTTTGGTTGGGAAGACAGGTGTCATCAACACCCCTCCCTTGTTATTGGAGTCACAATAAAAATTGATGCTTAAGCCACACACTTATCAAGCTCAAGTAGCAAAGATAATGAACCTTTATAGGAGAAGTTTTGGTTTCATATGGAGCAATGTTCAGCACTATCAGTCTAAAGTTTAAGAAGTAAGAATAATGCACCTTTGTCTTAAAAAAAAGGGGGGGTTAATACAAATTGAAATAAGTGAGAGAGAGAAGGGGTTTAATTAAAAGGAGTTTAATGAAATAGGGGGTGGTTTGAAGGGGGTAAAGAAAGGAGGGAAATTCAAGGGGGAACTTTAGATATTAATTATTGAAAAGAGGGGAATTAGCTGTAGCTGTATATACATAAGGGGGAAATGTTGAGACAAAGGAAGTAAAAATATATAGAAAAAAAGGGGGGGAAAACCTTTTAAGTAAGATACTATTGATGTAAAGGTAGGAGAGGGGGAATATAGGAAAAGGTAAAGAAAAGAGGGAAGAGGGGGGGGGGGGCGGTGTTAATAGATTTAAGGGAAGAATGAAAAAGTAATAGGTGGAGGGGAAAAAGCCAATGGCTGATAGGAAGGGAAGGGGTAGATAATTTGAGGAAATAACCCCCCCAAAAAAAAGGAAGGGGGAAAGGATATTTTAGAGAATAGAAGAATAGGAAGCGGTTAGGTTTTAAAAAAGGGGGGCGTTAGTTTAAAGGGTTTGTTAAATACAAGAGTATGTAATAAAGGAGTTAGAAACGAAAAGGAATTAAAAATCACAAATTAAAAAGGAAGAATTTCGAGAGGAAGAATAAAAAAAGCACTAAAAATCACAACAATAAAAAAAGGGGGGGTGTTTGGTTTAATAATTAAGGCAAAAAGGAGGAGAGATAAAAGGGAGTTGAGAGTCCATGGCAGCACTTGAGGATGTTGATGGGGGAAATGTGCAAAAGTATAGCGAACCGTGGATGAAAGATCGTGCACGGAGATCCGTGCGCGTGCGCAAAGATCGAGCAAGTACACAACATGAGCTATAGGTACAATTGGAGATCTGGCTGCGAGCAGTGTGGCGAAGTAATAGCCACATTAGCGAACAATGGGGGGGACTTTGGGGAGCGAGCAAGTGAGTAAGGTGGTGCAAAGGCTGCATGCAGGCTTGGGAAATTATGGATGTGAAGCAGGGTGCAGAGAGCATGGGTAGTGAGATCTGAGAGCAATGGGTAGGTAGTGAGTGGAAGGAGGGGTTTAATTTATAGGTAGAGCTAGGTTAGTTGGGGCAGGGTAAGTCGGGGAGGTGAGGAGCCCAAGGAAGCTGAAGAGAGAAGGATGGCAGGAAGCACACGTGAGTGCATGGGTGGTGAGTAGTATTAAGGGCTACTTGTGTGGGTAGAAAGGTCGTAGGTAGGCCTAGCATAGGGGACATTAAGGGCTTTAGAGAGCCTTGGGACTAATAGGGGAGAATTAGTTTAATAGCGAAATTAGGGGAGAATTTGGTGAAAAAATTTAATAAGGGGAAAAAAGAGAAATAGAGAAACATAGTACAAAATAGAGTATGGTAAATTAGTGAAAAGTAGAGTAGGGTAATTAGTGAAAAATCGAGAAGCAAAGTAAAATAATAGAAAAAATAGAAAATTTTCTAAAATATAGTTTAAAAAAGGAAAAATTAGAGGGAGAGAGGGGAGAGTAGGGAGAAAATTAGGGGAAATTAGGGGGAATAGGGGAAACTTAGGGAAGGTGCTTTAGGAGAAAATTGGGGGGAATTAGGGAGAGTAGAGTAAAATAGGAAAAATTAGGGGGAGAAAAATTAGGGAAAAGAGGGGGGAAATTTTAAGGTAAAGTTAGGTGAAAAAAAAAGGGGGTTTGTTCCAAAAAAATAAATAAATTATTGGGAGAATAGATACTAGAGAATTAAGAGAAAAAGAAGGCGGGGGGGGGGGGGTGGGGGAGGAAAAAATAAAGTAAATGTAGAGGGGACACACAAAGGTGGAGGCTAAAAACAGTTTTCCTCTTCTTAGTGGTGAAAGCCAAAAAGAACTCTCTCTTAGTACAAAAGGAATAGATGAACCCTCTATGTGGGTCTCAAACCAAACTCAGCTAACCTAGGTGGCATACTAACTGAGCCACTAACTAGAGTACATAAAGATAGCTATCATCCAGCTATTATTCATGGGCGATGTACCAACCGCATTTGCAGCTAACAAGTCGGTGATAAATGCACAACGGTCACCCTGGCATATTATGAGTGGAGCTTAATATCTCAACACTCCCCCTCGAGCTCAATCCCAATTCCTGCACACCAAGTAGGTCTCTGCACTTGTACAGCTTTTCTACACCCAATGCCTTCATGAATATGTCAGCTACCTGATCCTCTGTGCTGACATAAACTAGATCAATAAGACCTGCTAGAACCTTCTCCTACACATAGTGATAATGCACCTCAATGTGCTTTGTTCTAGCATGATAGACTGGGTTATTTGCCAAGTGTATACTGCTCATGTTGTCACAATAAATGACAACTGGCCCATTGATGCATATCATAAAGTAGCTTATGCAACCAAGCTACCTCACATGCAGCCATTGCTGCACCCCTGTACTCAGCCTCTATGCTCGACAAGGCAACTGTAGGCTATTTCTTGCTACTCCAAGTGACTGCAGCACTCCCAAAAGAGTACACATATTCACTGGTAGATCGCCTATTAGAAATACTACTAGCCCAATCAGCATCAGTGTATCCATGCAATTGTATCTAAACCCTAGTCTCATAAAATAGTCCATACTGCAATTTGGACTTCACATACCTCAGTATGCGTCTAGCCGCATCCAAATGCGGTTTCCTTGGAGCATGCATAAACTAACTTACTAACCCAACAGCATAGCTCAAATCTGGCCTGGTAATAGGCATATAAATCAAACTTCCTACTATGCGTCTGTACATAGGAGGGTCTTCTAGAAGCTCACTTGCATCTGCGCTCAGCTTCTCATCTGCTCCAAAGGAACTGAAATAGGCTTTTGGACAGCATGTCCAATCCATACTGCCTTTACAAGAGCCATATCCCACTTATGGATCTAATCACCTCAATGCCCAAGAAGTAATGCAACTCTCCCAAATCCTTCATCTCAAACTTTTGCTTCAATAGCATTTTCACATGAAGGATATCTTCATCACTATCACCTGTGATGATCAAATCATCAACATAAATGACAACAGCATAATACCTTTCTCTGTTTTTCTCACATAAAGTGAGAAATCTGCCATGGAAATCTAAAAGCCAATAGTGACAAGATACTGTCCTATCTTGTCAGACCATGCTCTAGGTGCTTACTTCAAGACATACAAGGCTTTCTTCAACCTGCAAACAAACTCAGGATGAACAACATGCACATAACCTAGTGGCTGCTCCATATGGACCTCTTCTTGCAAATCACCATGCAAGAATTGACAGGTAGGGGTTTTTCACCTCCGGAACGCAATGGGACAAACGGTTTTGGAAACCATGGTCTCAATTACTGGGTCCAACACACGAACTGAAAAATGTTTTTGGAAATAGATCTGTTTATAAACTCCAATAGAGTGCAAATGATGAGCAACATAGAAGTTTTAGGACCTCCTGAGTCCACTAGAACTGACAGATCTGCAAGTGGTTGCTCCAAACTTGAGTTCTAACACCCGGGTAGAAAAACGCAGAAACTGACACAGTGAGCTAGAAATCTAATGAAATGATCCCAGATTCAAGAATGAAGGTGTTTCCAAGCTCCTGAAGTGAAGTGGACACCAAAAGCAAGCAATAGTTACCTCTACAAGTCAATACGGAGTCTCTGTCATCGAATGGAATAGGGAAAAGCTCAAAAAATGACTTTTTCTTTGAAAATACTTAACAGGCTCTCAAAACCACTTCACAAAACCAAAGTGACTTTTCCAAAGATTCCTCCAAGGTCTCTACACACTTGGATGCAAGTAAAGTCACCCACAAAGCTTCCCACAGAGCTTCTCCTTCCTCCCACAGAGCTGCTGAGCTTCAAGCATTCACGCACGCTTAGCTAGATCACCCAGGCTCTGATACCAGTTGAGAGTGCTCTCAACGGAAGCAAGAATAGAAGAGGGAGAGAGAGAAATAGAGAGCCACACAAGTTTTGGTGGGTGCAGAACCACCCTAATCTTCTTTTTCATTCATTTATATATGTGTTTGAGTATTGTACATAACCGGGGTAAAGGCACAGTGACCTTTAACCTCCACAATCCATTTCTTCATCCATGGCTTTCTCCCATTTTTCTTTTCCCATGGCTTGCTGAAAAGAAGTGGGTTCTAGTTCCTATATCACTTTGACCATATAGGCATAGTGAATGGCTATAAGTCCATCATTTTTCAGCCTATTCACAGGATACTTAACTCTGGTAGACCTGTGCGAAATAGGCTCACTACCAGGTGCTCTCAAAACATCCCTTGTCTTCCTTACTCCAGGTGAAACAATATAAGGAATACCCAACTCATCATCAAGGCTCTACTCTGGAGCCACTGGATTCACCATGCACATAAGAGTGACCTGCATTCACATCAAACATGGACTGATCTACTTTCTCTTTTCCTTTTTCTGATACTTGCATACCACTATCTGCATTGCTTTGAGGAGATTCTCCTGATCTTAATCTGCCTGTCCATGGTGAGGAATATGAACCACTACTAGAGGACACTATAGGTCCACTAATATTTTGTGATTGGTGCTGTGAATTCTATGCAACATTACCATTTTGTGCATCTACATCATCAATCACATTTATTGGTTTATACCAGCTGCTCATCTCATAAAAAACATCTCTACTCACTGTAAACTTACAAGTAGAAGGGTTATAGCATCTATACCACCCTTTCTGCTGCAGAGAATAACCAATAAAGATGCACTTCTCAGCTTTTGGATCCAACTTGGATCTCAACTCATCTGGCACATGAACATAGGCAATGCAACCAAAAACTTTCAAATGAGAAATATCTGGTTTCCTACTAGTATACCTCTCCTCTGGCATCATGCCATGTATTGTTGCAGTAAGAGTCCTGTTCATTATGTAGACTACTGTAACAACTGCTTCAGCCCAATAATAATCTGGCAGGTCTTTTTCGTTGAGCATGGCACGAGATACCTCTCCAATATGCCTGTTTTTCCTTTCTGCAAGTCCATTTTGCTGTGGGGTATGACTGCATGAATATTGTTGCTTTATGCCATGCTCCTGCAAGAACCTTGTAAACTCATTTGAGAGGTACTCTCCCCCTCCATTTGACCTTAGGCATTTTATTTGCAAGCTTGTTTCTTTTTCAACCATAGCTTTAAAAGCTTTGAAATGCCCAAACACTTCACTTTTCTTTTTCATAAAATACACCCAAAATTTTCTATTATAGTCATCAATAAAAGTGACAAAATAATGATAGCCTCTAATAGATGCAGCTTTAGTAGTCCACACATCAGAGTGGATTAATTCCAATGGCCTCCTACTCTCTTGAACATGTCTAGGAAATGGTTTCCTTGCCTGTTTTCCAAATTGACAGGCTTCACATACCTTATGCATTTCTGCAACCTTGAACTTAGGCAATCCTGCAACAATATTTTGGGCCTGCATTAATTTAAGGTGTTGTACATTAACATGACCACAGATATCAATATCTACAACTACATCGGTCTGATGTGCAAACATTGCTGCACTCAATTCAGGCATGTCCGCATCCAAGGTAAATATCCTGCCCTTCTTCTTCCCTTTTGCTATCAAGCGACCTTTATTTTTCATATCCTCAACAAAGCATCCATGAGGATTAAATCTAACCTGCAAGCCCTGCTCAACCATTTGACTAACAGAAACTAGGTTCTTGGTGATATTTGGGACATGAAATACATCAGACGGGTATTTCTTTTTCCCATCCTGCATAGACAAAGGAATTTTACCAATCTGCACAATAGGATGTGTAGTATCATCACCAGTCTCCACAAATCTTGGTCTTTCCATTTTCCTTGCATCCTACATCCATTATGCATGACCTGTCATGTGCTTTGACACACTTGAGTCAACATACTACACATCATTTATGTCTTTTGCACTTGTCACAAAATTGGTCATGTGCTGCACCATAAACAAATGCTCATTTCTATCATCACCCTGTCTACTAGAGGATGCATAATTGCCTTGTTGCAATTTTCCATTCATGATGTCATTCTGCTTTTTGTAGCAGTCTTTAGCCATATGACCCATTTTACCACAGTAGTAGCATTCAACATTGCTGTTTGCATTTTGGCCTCTCTGCCATCCACCATGACCTCTTTGGCTCCCCCTGCCTCTAAGGTTACCACGTCCTCCTCCATAGGATTGGTTTTCTTGAATTTATTGCATATTTTGTTTTCTGCCACGGCGGCCTCCCAGCCTACTCTACCTCTCTCCAGCATTTGAGTAGAAGACAACTTCTTTTGAAGTTCCTCTTGAAGAAGATGCACCACCATTTCTCTGCTCTTCAGAAATTAGAAGAGCAATCAACTCCCAAAATCAAGAAAATTCTCACGGATGGCAATGGATGTTTGGAACTATGCATAATCCTTTCTTAGACCATTCAAGGTCACAGAAACTAAATCATCATCTTCCACTAGCGACCCAATGGAAGCAAGTGCATCTGCAATCTTCTTTACCTTCATGTGGTAGTCCTTGATGCTCATATTTTCTCTTTGCACATTATGCAACTCCTGCTTGAGCTGCATTTTCCTGGCTTGCGTATTTGTGCTATACATTTTTGTCAAAGTATCCCATGCCTCCTTCGGCATGCTTGCATCATGAATATGCACAATCATAGAATCTGAAATACTGATAGATAGCCAGTACATAACTTTCCTGGCTCTCTCATGCCAGCCTTTAAATGCCTACAATTGCTATTGATTAGGAACATTAGGAATAACTGGTTCTTATTCAGCTCTAGTAATGAACTCCCAATAGCCTTTTCCCTTAAGGAAATTTGTCATTCTAAACTTCCATGCTAGGAAGTTGTTCTTGTCAAGCTTTTCAGTGACTATCTATGAAAGAGCATCAAACGCCATTACAGAACACTGCAAAAATATTCTATCACTTCAAAAAACACAACTTCTACCTCACAAGGGCAAATCTACAAAACTGACGAAAGTGGTATTTGACCACACAGTCACTTTGTAGTGACAATTTTGCATCAATAGGCAATAAGAATGATTCTGTCACTCCTAACATCTCTACACATAGGCATACGATGCAATTTCTATGGCAACTTTTCACCGACCTGCAGAACAGTGGTCGCACAGCAAAAACAGGGCATCTTTCTGAGTACCTGCGAAAAACTTCCACCACCAAAATGGGCCCCGAAATGGCCTCGAATTAAAAAAATAATGTCACTGCAATGCGAAGGGTGTCTTAATCTGAGACAGTGCACTCTTGTAGAAAGTGCAGTCTTGCACTTTCTAGCTGTGCTACCTGCAGAGATTTGCTCCCAAACTTCAAAAAGGAAAGCAACACTGATCCTCTTACCAAGACACCACGAACTTGGTTTGCTTTCTTGAGCTCGTTACTATGAACTGAGCTCTGATACCATGTGAAGAGAGTGGGAGAGAAGTAAGGAGTCTCACTTGTAGCTTTCTCATATACACAAAGGGGGAATACACACAAAGGTGGAGGCTAAAAACATATTTCCTCTTCTTAGTTGTGAAAGCCAAAAAGAACTCTCTCTTAGTACAAAAGGAATAGATGAAACCTATATGTGGGTCTCAAACCAAACTCAGCTAACCTAGGTGGCATACTAACTAAGCCACTAACTAGAGTACATAAAGATAGCTGTCATCCAGCTATTATTCATGGGCAGTGTACCAACCGCATCTGCAGTTAACAAGTCAGTGACATAAATGCACAACGGTCACCCTGGCATATTATGAGTGGAGCTCGATATCATTTATGTCACCAACTTGTTAGCTATAGATGCGGTTGGTACACCGCCCATGAATAATAGCTGGATGACAGCTATCTTTATGTACTCTAGTTACTGGCTAGCTGATGGTTTTAGACCCACATATAGGGTTCATCTATTCCTTTTGTACTAAGAGAGAGTTCTTTTTGGCTTTCACAACTAAGAAGAGGAAAACTATTTTCAGCCTCCACCTTTGTGTGTATTTCCCCTTTGTGTATGTGAGAAAGCTACAAGTGGGACTCCTTACTTCTCTCCCACTCTCTTCACATGGTATCAAAGGTCGGTAGTAAGGAGCTTAAGAAAGCAAACCAAGTTCGCAGTGTCTTGGTAAGAGGATCAGTGTTGCTTTCCTTTTTGGAGTTTAGGAGCAAATCTTTGCAGGTACCGTAGCCGAAAAGTGCAAGAGTGCACTGCCTACAAGAGTGCATTGTCTCAGATTGGGATGCCTTCACAGTGCAGTGACATTATTTTTTTGATTCGAGGCCATTTCAGGGCCCGTTTTGGTGGCGGAAGTTTTTCGCATGCACTCAAAAAGGTGCCCTGTTTTTGCTGTGCGACCACTGTTCTGCAGGTCGGTGAAAAGTTGCTGCAAAAATTGCATCGTATGCCTATGCGCAGAGACATTGGGAGTGACTGAATCATTCTTATTGCCTGTTGATGCAAAATCATCACTACGAAGTGACTGTGTGGTCAAATACCACTTTCATCAGTTTTGCAGATTTGCCCTTGTGAGGCAGAAGTTGTGTTTTTTGCAGTGACAGAATATTTTTACAGTGTTCTATAATGGCGTTTGATGCTCTTTCACAGATAGTCACTGAAAAGCATGACAAGAACAACTTCCCAGCATGGAAGTTTAGAATGACAAATTCTTAAGGGAAAAGGCTATTGGGAGTTCATTACTAGATTTGAATAAGAACCAGCTATTCCTAATGTTCCCAATCAATAGCAGTTGCAGGCATTTAAAGGCTGGCATGAGAGAGCTAGGAAAGTTATGTACTGGCTGTCTATCAGTATTTCAGATTCTATGATTGTGCATATTCAGGATGCAAGCATGCCAAAGGAGGCATGGGATACTTTGACAAAAATGTATAGCACAAATACACAAGCCAAGAAAATGTAGCTCAAGCAGGAGTTGCATAATGTGCAAAGAGAAAATATGAGCATCAATGACTACCACATGAAGGTGAAGAAGATTGCAGATGCACTTGCTTCCATTGGGTCACCAGTGGAAGATAATGATTTAGTTTTTGTGACCTTAAATGGCTAGGAAAGGATTATGCATAGTTCTAAACATCCATTGCCATCCGTGAGAATTTTCTTAACTTTGGGGAGTTGATTGCTCTTCTAATTTCTGAAGAGCAGAGAAATGGTGGTGCATCTTCGGAGGAACTTCAAAAGAAGCTATCTTCTACTCAAATGCTGGAAGAGGTAGAGGCAGAGGTAGAGCAGGCCAATCTGGAGGCCATGGCAGAAATTAGAATATGCAGCAAATTCAAGAAAACAAGTCCTATGGAGGAGGACATGGTAACCTTGGAGGCAGGGGGAGCCAAAGAGGTCGTGGTGGATGGCAAAGAGGCCAAAATGCAAACAGCTATGTTGAATGCTGCTACTATGGTAAAATGGGTCATATGGCTAAAGACTACTACAAAAAGCAGAATGACATCATGAATGGAAAATTGCAGCAGGGCAATTATGCATCCTCTAATAGACATGGTGATGATAGAAATGAGCATTTGTTTATGGTGCAGCACATGACCAATTCTGTGACAAGTGCAGAAGAAAGCAATGATGTGTGGTATGTTGACTCAAGTGCATCAAAGCACATGACAGGTCATGCAGAATGGATGCAGGATGCAAGGAAAATGGAAAGACTAGGATTTGTGGAGACTGGTGATGATACTGCACATCCTATTGTGCAGATTGGTAAAATTCCTTTGTCTATGCACGATGGGAAAAAGAAATACCTGTTTGATGTATTTCATGTCTCGAATATCACCAAGAACCTAGTTTCTATTGGTTTAATGGTTGAGCAGGGCTTGCAGGTCACCTAGAGAAAGCAATTGTAGAGAGTTGTGTTCAGTGATGGCATGTGATATGTGTTCGAGCACATTTCTGTAAGCATGGCATATCAAATTCCTAAGGCGCATTAGTAAGTAGTCTAGCCATTTCAACTGCCACAATTGGATCTACATGAAAATGCCTATTGTTCAATGGCTTAAAAGTAAAGGTTTTCTTTAACATGTACTCTTGAAAGTGTTGTGTATGTGATGCCCTAACTAGTAGGCCCAAAACATGGTGCTTCTAACATTAAGCCTTAAGTGCGGTGTATTGTTCTTGCTAATGCTAGCTGAACCGGGTGCTATGTCTAAGAGATTGTGTAGTTAGCATTACTCTCTATTTGTATTTCCTTAGTAATTGGAAGTATTGCAGTCAATATGAATTTTGTATAGATGCCTTTTTCTACTAAAGTGTGCAAGTCCCTATGCTGTGGTTGGAAAATTGCTAAAAGTGCACATCTGCTCCATTCATAAGACCATCCATTCTATCATAATTTCCTACACACAACTCAATGACCATGTAATGTTTTAACTTTCTATCTCTATGGAGTACAACAGTCTTACTAGGGTCATTTAACAATGTTAGCTATGATAGGGCAATTGTGATGTCTCTTGTCTACAGCATGGAAAATGTAAGTCTCACCAAAAAGCATTTGCTCACATGAGAAATTCAAAAAATAACTAAAAATGTACTTATTGTTTGGAAAAAATTCCACAAACAAATTATCCAAATCAAAATGAGCATTACTATTACATCGGTCTATCTTTTGCAATATGATTTCTCACTCATTCATGTATGGAAATCGAAAATGCAAGGAGACAGCAGGAACTAATTTCAGAATGTAAGTGACAAAATGGTTCAATTACATGACTGAAATATGGGCAAATACATTCCACAAGTGAAGTACTTTGTACTTTACTTTCCATGATTTTCCTACACAAAATATATACCTAAAGCAAGAATCATTGCATATTCATCCTGATCGACTATTTCAGGAACCCATTACATAACATAACAATTGTTTGCTAATTATATATTCACCACTCTCCATAGTTGACACTGAAGCCACATCAAGTAGCTAGGCACCCTATGTCTTAATCATAGAGTTAGGCACTAACAAAGGCTAGCCAGCCAGCAAAAAGTCTAGTCTTTCTAATATGTAGTTTGAATAACACTTTTAGTAGATATTCGAATAGATAAGACTAAGCATCCATGCTTTCTTGTCTCTTGAGTATGGTGAAGTAAAATTTCATCATTGCCGTCTCATGTGCAAGGCCAGTAACTGTTATACCAAGATCATGCAAGATTAGCTATGTCCAGCACTTAGTGAGGGGATGACATGGTCACAAGGATGACACAAGTCAAGGGATGACATAGTCACAAGGATGACACAAGTCAAGGGATGACATGGTCACAAGGATGACACAAGTCAGGGGATGACATGGTCACAAGGATGACACAAGTCATGGCGATGGCATGGTTGCAAGATGACACAAGTACATGGTCACTAGGATGGCATGTCACACCATGTGACATAGTCATCAGGAGGACATATCACCCAAGCACATGGTCATGTGTCAAGGGTCTTCATGTCGCGCCGTCACGCTCTGCCAACTTTTGCAGACTTGACTCATTGGTGGCATAGATGTTCATTTGGTGGTGCCTTGTTAGATACAGGGTGGCTGCAGTGGTGCACATGGAGTAGTTATAATGCAACGACTCAGTGCAAGGTGGCCGTTATAGGAGACATGAAGAGGCTCAATGGCAGAATGGCTAAGGATGAGGGGAGAGCCAATAGGAGAGAGGGAGGGGATTTCCCATCCCAAAGGCCGAGGGTGAAGAGGGGAAATGAGGGGTATCGGGGATTGAGAGTGAGAAGGAGAGAGGCTAGAGCTACGAGCTCGCCTGTTGCATTGTTATGGTGTATTGCTACTATTACATTGTTGTGGATGAGTGATCTCTGATCTCTGTTTAGAGAGGCTAGTGGATGAGGATCTCTTCCTTCTATGATACGCACTTATTCGCATTGTGTTCTTGTCTATCGCTCTCTCCGTTATCTGTTATTAGCATTGTTCCTCCTTATCTCCTTTCTGGGCTTGTTCTTTCTGTTCTAGTACTCAGCAATACTCAACACTCCGTAGCATCTTTGACTAGTGTTGTGTCATAGGTTCATGCATCATGCAGTGTAGTGCAACTGAGGTAGAGTTGTGTCATAGGTCACCCACTTCACCCTCCTCACATCAGTGGCCTTAGGACTCTGGTAACACCTTTGGAAGTGAGCAGACCTCCCCCTCAGACAATTTATGGCGATCACGGTGGGACACTACTGGTGTTGAGTAGCAAGTGTGAAGTGGCATTTGAGGATCCTAGAGGGGAGAGTTCTTATGCCGAGTAGTTCTGATACCCTTGAAGGATCTAGTGAGAGAACTAGGAGGTACTTGAGGAGAGTGGAGAGAAGACTTCCTGCTGACCAAACTCGACACAAAAAGCATTATGTGAGATGGAAGTTGGTGAAGTCCTCAGGGCGAGCACAAAGTGAACCCATAGGAACAGTGGCAAGAGCAAGCAACTTCATCGAAACTCTCATCGATCTAGACCAACAAGATCCCTGGGGGTCAGATTGGGACTCTAGAGAAGAGGAAGTACAAAGCGAAGAGCAAGTGAAGGAGGAAAGTACGAAGAACAAAAGCTCCTTAAGAGCTCTTCAAGGTCAAGCCAGCACCTCTTCTCCTCTTGCAAGATGTCTTCATCAACAACCACTTCAATGGGAGTAGTGCCCACTTCAGCACGAATCTTGACATCCAGTGGTCAAGCTACTATTTCAGCTATTATGCATAACCCCACTCAATTAAATATAGCTTCTACATCCATGATGCCTGTGGGTTCTCACTTTGCTCCCGGTCATGTCCCTACCCTCTACGTTGCCATTACCACTCTCTATGTCCTTTCCTACCACTTATCCATCATACATGGCTTTGACCCCATCCTTCTCTTTCCCAACTACCCTTGCATCCTCTTTGACCCCCATGTTTCCTATGTCCTCACCATCTACTTTTGCAACGGTAGCACTTGTGACATATGTAGTACCATCTAATTCCTCTATGGCTACATCAGTAGTGAGTTCACCACCAATGTGGTCCTCTGCATGGGGTATCACTTCATCAACCTCTCCACTGTATGTCTCCTTGGTACCCACAATTAGTAGTATTCCATCGGGAGGCCCTTCATCTATTTCACCCATTGCAGCTTCTGGGTGGGGATGTGATTCTTAGTCCTGCAGAAAAAGCTAGACTTATTGAGTTGCTCAATAAGGTCCATGTGAAGACTCAAAAGTTCAAAGGTCACCTTCATTAGGATGCTGAAGCTCATGTGAGGAAATTTCACACGGCATGCAAAGCTAAAGGCATGGAGAATGAGCATGCCTTCCTACACATCTTTATGTCGTCATTGGAGGATGCAGCTGATTTATGGTATAGTCAATTTCCCCTTGATCATTTTTAAACTTGGATATCTCTAAGGAAGGAATTCTTACAGACTTTCAAATTGGAGAAGTTTGAACATATGATTGTGCAGAAGTTTTCCACTGATAGTATGAAGCCTGGGGAAAGCATCTCTGAGATGTAGACAAGGATGAGGGTCTTGGCTGCCAAGATGTTTGTGCCACCTAATGACGCCATCATGAAAGGATGGTTTTTGAAAGCATTGCCTCCCACCATTGCTATTAGGCTGGTTGGACAAACTCTCACTACAAGATTTCTTGAGGGAGGCAGTGAAGATGGAACAGTCACGGTTAAGTTTTGCCTCGTCACCGACTTCAACCACCCAGCCCCTCAGAGAGGAGGGATCATCAACATGGCAGCAACTCAAGAAGGAATTAGAAGAAATCAAAGGTTTAAAAGATAGAACAAGGATGGATGCTATGAGGCCCAGATCAGAAGTGGCCTTTAGTGTATAGAATGCAAGGGTTCTAGCCATGGTCATTGGGAGTGTCCCTCTAAGTGCAAGGTATGCACTTCTACCTCCTGTACATTTTGTGAAATCCGTGGACATGATGCTTCCGAGTGTTGGTACCTCAAAGGGTTAAGGAAGCTTCTATTAGAGTATTCATCAGGGGAACCCCTAGTGGTTGCAATCAACAAAGCTACACCGGTAGCTTTTAGCCCGGCACTTGTACCTTCTGCTCTTGGAAAAGCATCTGAGCCACCTTCCCTTCCTATCATTCCACCCCCATCGCTTCCTAATCCCCCTTTGCTTCAAGCCCCTGCACACAATCTTCTTGGGGCAACATACTTGTATCCTCAGCCCTATTATGCACCCTACCAACCACCTACTCTTGGAGGTGGGTATGGACAGTACTATCAACATGGTCGATGGTGTGGTTTTTGAGGAGGTTGGGGAGGCGTTGGTCGAGGCACCAACCTTAGAAGATCTATCATGTGTTATCGATGCGAACAGTATGACCACTACTAGCCATTTGGAGGACCCTCTTGCACATAGTACAACACAAATGATCACTCTAGTAGAGATTGCTGTCCCAATGCCAGAGGTGAACCAACATCCCAAGTCAACCTGGTTGATGTGGTAGTGGCAGGGGAGGGCGACAAACCCCATTTGATTGGTGCAGTGTTGGGAGCAACAAAGGATGGTGATGTTATGCATGATTGTGTCTCAACACCATCAGCCTCATCACTAACTAGTATCAAGTCCATCCCTAGCAGTGCATCCCCTCCGAAGTCACCCCCTCCTTTCAGGTTAAGGTCACCTCCTCCCTCTAGGGTGGACAGTGGGCTAAGGAATACATCTTCCTCGTTCTCTCCTGTTAGGCGATCAGAAAAATCATCAAAGTCCTCACAACCATCTAGGACTGTCAACAGTTCCAAAAGTGGCCAACCTTCCGATGACCAATCTATGCCTTCAAGGTATCAGGCGGTGGTCAAGAGTGTCATCAATGATCTTCAAACTAGTAGTTCCAAGGAGGAGGAAAGTGGGAGGGAAGCACACCTCAGTTTCCTTCCCAAAAGTTCAGAACAGTGTAGTTTGCAAAGGAAGTGACAACCCTAGGACAAAACAAGGGTATGGAGGAGCAACCAGGACCTTCCAATCTTCTCTAAGAAAGAGGGCCATTGAGACATAGTATGCCACAAGACAAAGGGAAGCAGGTGATAGAAGAAACATTACATGGTCACAGCTTGGACATTTGAGACATGGTATAGCACAACACAAAGGGAAGCAGATGATGGAAGGGACATCACATGAGTCAATGGCTGGACATTCACATTTGCACGCTTCACCTCATGTGAGCTTTGACCCTTGGACAGAAGCTAGGAGAATGAGGTTACACAAGTTAATGACCCAACCCTACTCCTTGATCTAGGACTTGGATCTAGGACTTGATGGAATTCGGGCCCAACATTATCCTACGTCAACTTTGTCCCCACAAATCAAGGACCAGACCATGGTGTTCTTGAATCACATGCCAAGGGATCGACACAAGGGACCCATTCAACGTGGGCCTACACTAGAGACAGGACCGATTCAGGATGGAGGTCAATGCTTGGCTTATGCTGCCCTAACATGTGAACAAAGTCCTAGGCTCACTATGGATATCAATGGCTTAGAGTTGAAGGATGTATTCTTGGATGGGGGTGCAGCTGTGAACATCATGCCCAAAGGTACACTACAACAATTGGGTTTGAAGTTGAGCAGTGATGTCTCTTTCCAAGCCCGCATGGCTCATCAACACAGAGTGAAACCTATGGGGGCAGTCAAGGGTGTTAACATGAAGATTGGCGGTGTGACATTCTTGTCCAACTTCATTGTTTTGGACATGAACGAGGATGCACAAACCTACCCGTTTCTTCTTGGTCAACCATGGTTGCGATCAATGAAGGCCATTCAAGATTGGTCCACAAATGAAGTTCGGTTGCCCTTAGTTTTCCACATCCTTGGAAATAGATATGGTCATGGGAAAAGCATGGCACCGACCCATCGAACTAGGTGAAGAGGATTTTGAAGAGCAAGTTGGAATGGAAGAGGAGTGTTGGCCTCTTAGGGACTCTGGCCAATTACAAATGGCCAAGATGGAGGAGAGGAAGCACAAATGGTGGAGGGTTTTGAAAGCTTGACCTACTTGTTGAATCATGTTGACCAAGATGAGGGTGAAGCAGTCATCTTAGATTGGATGGGCGCCTTGGGCTCCTTATCTATTAACATGGTGGAACTCTGTTCTCCAAATCATGGTGGTGACTAGCCTCCAAGTGAGAGGGACCAGCAAGCAATAAGCCCTACTACATCTTTAACCCCTGGTCTAGGTGAGCTCACCCATCACACGATGCCCTTTGGTCTCTACAACAATCCTCACATGTATCAGTAGCTGGTTCATGCAACTATAGGGGAGGTTGATGTTGAGATCACCAGCATCCCTAGAGCTAATGAGCAGGAAGGTCAAAGGTTGACACACGACATGCACAGCACCAACCCTCAAGAGCTAGGTCCAATGTTTACACACGACATGAGAAGCACCAACCATCAGCGAGGCCACTTCACAATCACTACAGTAAACTTATGATCCTAATAGTACAATGGAGATCAGTGATAGTGAGGCAGATGACTTAGAGAGTACTAGTTGGGTGGATGATTATTCGGATCAGTCTGATCGAGAAGCCGAGCCTACTAACACCATGACTAATGTCAACCAGAGACCAATGGTGTGGCCACTCCCTCCTCCAAGGACACACAACACTTTTAGGCATGATGTTGATGTTGAAAATAGCGAGAGCCCAGAGCAAGGAGAGCATCTACGGGGAGTAGTTCACATATGCACTGGAGTCAAAGCTTTCTCGAGTACCCAGCAGACACACCTTGCACCCAAAGAAGAAGATGTTAGGGACCTTACCTTGCTTAACCTGTACCTTTCTGAAGCCGACCTCAATATGACAGAAGATGTTCTAGGACCCATGTATGAGGTGGAAGGCTTACCATACCATGGGATGCTCAAGCAGGCACAAAAGGTTAAAAAGAAGTCCTCTACTAATGCCTCTTCTACATCTCAACCAGTCTCGAAGACCACATCAGCATCATTCCCTCCATCCTGGTTGAGGGAAGTAAGCAGGGACTTCTCCCTCAAAGACACTCCTACACATGCAGGGCTAGGGGAAGGAGCAACCACCCACCCCACACCCACAGGTGTTCCCTAAGTCGATCAGGCATGTGATTGGTGGGGTACCTCAACATTGGGATTGAGGATGACCCATGACATTTGAAGGTAGCAAGATGAGTCTAGGAGCATGAGTATCTACCCTTTTCAAAAAAAAAAAAGTTTGGATGTTCAATTTGGCTTTTTGTAGGTTTCACTTTGTCCTCTCTCACAACATTTTTTCAGGTATTTCTTCCCTTCATGGAATGTCATGGGGTGTCAGAGGGTTCCCTTTAAAGCTTCACAAGAGGTCTGTAGCAGGTGAAGGCATGTTTTACTTACTTCATGCTTATAAGACTTGGGTCATAGGTCATACCATGACTCAATCACTTGGAACAAGGATGCATGCCTTGGGACAGATGTTTTATCATCATGACTCAATCCCTTGGGACAAGGTTACAAGAATTGGAACAGGCATCACTTGGAACATGGCGCAAGTCAACCACAAACTTGTGCAATGTCTTACATCTACACTCAAAGAGACACAGGGCGTGGTAGTATCAACACTTCCTCACTTTTCTCACTTTCTCTCTCTAGATGCACTCTCTCTAGACACACACACTCTCTCTAAATGCACACACACTCTCTCTCTCTAAATGCGCACTCTCTAGAGAACTTTTTCTCACTTCCTCTCTCTCGATGCACTCTCTCTCTAGACACACTTTTGTCTAGAGAAATTTCCTAATTTTCTCTCTCTAGACACACATTCTCTCTCTAGATACACACACTCTCTCTAGAGCTCTTTTTCTAACTAGATGCACTCTCTCTCTAGATGTGATTTATCTAGAGTAGTTTTCTCACTTTCTTTCTAAATGTACTGTCTCTCTAGACTCACCCTCTCTCTAGACTCACCTTCTCTCCATAAGCCAACCTAGTGCATAGGAACCTTCTCTCTCCTAGTGCACCACCACCTCTCTCATGTGCACAAACACCTTCTCTCTCCTGGTGAAAAAACAACTTCTCTCTCCTGGTGCACAACCACCTTCTTCTCCTGGTGCATAACCACCTTCTCTCTCCTGTGCACAAATACCTTCTCTCTCCTGGTGCACAACCACCTTCTCTCTCTTGGTGCACAACCACTTTCTCTCTCATGTGCACAAACACCTCCTCTCTCTTGGTGCATAACCACCTTCTCTCTCCTGTGCACAAACACCTTCTCTCTCCTGGTGAACAACCCCCTTCTCTCTCCTAGTGCTCAACCACCTTCTCTCTCCTAGTGCACAACCACCTTCTCTCTCCTGTGCACAAACACCTTCTCTCTCCTCGTGCACAACCACCTTCTCTCTCATGTGCATAAACACCTTCTCTCTCTTGGTGCACAACCACTTTCTCTCTCATGTGCATAAACAACTTCTCTCTTCTAGTGCACAACCCCCTTCTCTCTCCTGATGCACAACCACCTTCTCTCTTCTATGCACAAACACCTTCTCTTTCCTAGTGCACAACCACCTTCTCTCTCATGTGCACAAACACCTTCTCTCTCTTGGTGCACAACCACCTTCTCTCTCATGTGCACAAACACCTTCTCTTTGATGGTGCACAACCACCTTCTCTCTCTTGGTGCACAACCATCTTCTCTCTCCTGTGCACAACCACCTTCTCTCTCCTGGTGCATAACCACCTTCTGTCTCTTGTGCACAAACACCTTCTCTCTCCTGGTGCACAACCACCTTCTCTCTCATGTGTGCACAAACACTTTCTCTCTCCTGGTGCACAACCACTTTCTCTCTCATGTGCACAAACACCTTCTCTCTCGTGGTGCACAACCACCTTCTCTCTTGTGCACAACCACCTTCTCTCTCCTGGTGCACAACCACCTTCTCTCTTGTAGTGCACAACCACCTTCTCTCTCCTGTGCATAAACACCTTCTCTCTCCTGGTGCACAACTACCTTCTCTCTCATGTGTGCACAAACATCTTCTCTCTCCTGGTGCACAACCACCTTCTTTTTCATGTGCATAAACATCTTCTCTCTCCTGGTGCACAACCACCTTCTCTCTCGTACCTGCAGAAGGACCTTCTCTCTCCTGCCTATAAAAGGACCTTCTCTCTCCTACCTTGCAGAAGGACCTTCTCTCTCCTACTTGCAGAAGGACATTCTCTCTCCTACTGCAGAAGGACTGTCTCTCTCCTGGTGGTACAAAGGGCCTTCTCTCTCCTACTTGTAGAAAGACCTCTCTCCTATCTGTAGAAGGACCTTCTCTCTCCTACCTGCAAAAGGACCTTCTCTCTCCTGGTTGTCCTCTCTCCTAGTGGTACAAAGGACCTTCTCTCTCTTGCCTTCTCTTTCCTGGTGGTACAAAGGGACTTCTCTCTCCTGCCTGTAGGACCTTCTCTCTCTTGGCTTGTAAAAGGACCTTCTCTCTCGTGGTGTACAAAGACCTTCGCTCCCCTGTTGCTCTCCCTAATGGTGAAGAAGGCCATTCTCTCTCCTGGTGCAAGTAGGACCTCTTCTCTCTCTGTGGTGCACACAACCTTCTCTCTCTCTCGTGTCATTCAAAATAACTTTCTCTCTCTTGGGTGACAAGTACACGCCATATTCTTTAGCTTTGATGGAGGAAGGAACAACGAGGCTTTGTGTCCTCTAGCCTCGGTGGAGGAAGGAACAAGGAGGCTTGGTGTCCTCTAGCTTTGGTGGTGAAGGGAACAAGGAGGCTTGGTGTCCTCTAGCTTCGATGGAGGAAGGAACAAGGAGGCTTGGTGTCCTTTAGCTTCGATGGTGAAGGGAACAAGGAGGCTTGGTGTTGTCTACCTTTGGTGGTGAAGGAAACAAGGAGGCTTGGTGTCCTCTAGCTTTGGTAGTGAAGGGAACAAACAGGCTTGGTGTCGTCTAGCTTCAGTGGTGAAGGGACAAGGAGGCTTGATGTCCTCTAGCTTCGGTGAAGGATGGACAAGGAGGTTCGGTATACTCTAGGCTTGGTGGAGGATGCAAGAGGTCAAGTCATGTCCTCGGTGGTAAGACACGGTTCCTTTGACTCCCTCTAACAATCACCTCTCTTCCAAGTACTTTCTCTCTCCACCCTATCACCTCTCTCCTTCCCCACCCCATCACCTCTCTCTATCATCATGTCTCTCTCTCCACTCCTCCCCCCACTTCTCTCTTCCAAGTACTTTCTCTCTCCACCCCATCACCTCTCTCCTTCTCCACAGCATCACCTCTCTCTATCATCATGCGTCTCTCTCCACTCCTCCCCCACCTCTCTCTTCCAAGAACTCTCTCTCCGCCCCATCACCTCTCTCCTTCCCCACCCCATCACCTCTCTCTATCATCGTGCCTTTCTCTCTCCACTCCTCCCCCTCCTTTAGCCAACTTGGCATCTACTATTTTTAGCAACCTTGTTTTTGGGCTGCCCATCTCCCTAACAGTTGGTTTTCTTTCTCATCGCCACCTTCTTCCCCTCCTCTGCCAAAAGACAATCTCTACAGCTGCAGTTCCCTCTTTCCTCTCCTTTAGCTCCCCCTCACCTACTACTCTCACTGCCTCCATCTCTCCCTACAGCTACCCCCCTTGCGCAGTCTCTTCCTACAGGCCCCTATCCCCTGCGCATCTCTCCCTACAACCCCCCCTACCCCCCTTGCGCAGTCTCTTCCTACAGCCCCCTACCCCCTTGCACATCTCTTCCTACAGCCCCCTACCCCTTGCGTATCTCTCCCTACGGCCCCCTACCCCCTTGCGCATCTCTCCCTACAGCTACCCCCCCCCTTGCACAATCTCGCCCTACACCTCCCTACCCCCCGTGCCATCTCTCCTACAGCTACTCCCTTGTGCAGTCCCTCCCTACAGCTCCCTACCTCCCTTGCGCAATCTCTCCCTACAACTCTTCCCCCTCCTTGTGCACACAGCTCTCCCTCCCTCCTCCACAATCCGCCCCCTTGCAAACAGCTCCCCCCTCCTGCCAATCAGCGTTTCCCTCCTGTGACAACAACTTCCTCCACCCCTTCTGTGCAATAGCTCCCCACTCTCCTATGCAATCAGCTCTCCCTCCTGCACAATCAGCCTCTGTGCAAACAGCTCCCCCTCTTGCACAATCAGCCGCACAATCAGCCGCTGTGCCAATAGCCCCCCCTCCTGCGCAATCACCCCCCTTCCCTCATAATCACTGCCTCTCTCACACTCACTCCCTATAGCTCCTCCTCTGCATTCACTCTAGGCAGCTTCCTTTATCCTCTCCTCCGTCCGGCGTTCCCTTCCTCCTCTCCTCCTCTAGCTCATTCTACCACTTCCTCTAGCAATTCGGACCATGGCGGCTTCGATTATTCACCCCCGCTCTTGTCCCACAACGAGTGGCACCTCGAGATGCACCCATTGATGATAAGAATTCCTCCCAACTCTGGGTGGTATTCAAGACTATTCTCGATCCATCTCTTCATCTCTCATCTATCCTATGTATAGGGGAGATTGAGGCACTCGCCCTCACGAAGTTCGATGAGATTAATTTTCCTTCGGTGGACATTTCCTTGTGTGCATCTTTCATCCGAAGTTATGACATGTCATCTAACACCTTCGAGTTTATGGGTTCTTGCCACATTCTCACCCCACTTATTTGCATCTCCCCACACTTGCGATTCAGCCTGCTTATGGTGAGGCTCCGCTCCTGACATCCTTTCTCGCAGGTTGTAAGTGGCACAGGCAGGGAGAGGATTGCCAACAAAATTCATTATGTGAACACAGTCGCCAACATTCACAATTTTTACAAACTCTTGTTAACTTTGTGTCAACAAGGATTCATGTAGCACAAAATGTGTGTATGGAGTAGCAGCAAAGCTCCACTTGTACTTGCAAATGGCTAGGAATATTCTCTCTTACGAATCCAACATGCATGTTCTACATGCAAGTTCTACATGCAACTCCTACATGTAACATGCAAGTTGTCCTACATGCACTTCCTACATGTAACTCCTACATGCAACATGTGCTTTTTATATGTGCATCCTAGATGCAAGTTCTACATGTAGAGAGAGAGAGTCTTACAATTCCTACATGCAGAGACAGAAGCTCTCCAACTTGTATAAATATCCCATAATGGAATGAAGCCCACACTCTTTGAGGCATTGTGTTGAGTTCTATTTGGTGTTCTATTCAATTGTCTCCAAGTGTCCATGCTCCCTATTACTCCACATCCAAAAGCATGTCCTAACCTTGCCTTCTCCCCCCCTTTCCTCCAACCTTGCAACTTCTCCTCCCTTCTCCTCTCTCTACCCCATGCCCATGCTCTTACACCTTTTCCCTCTCCCACTCCTATGCTTGTCCTAAACCCTTACCCTCTTAGAGTAGTTCCTCAACCCTTGACCTCCATAATCTATGGAGGGAGATGAGTTCTCCACCATGTACTCTACTCTAAACCCTAGATCCTTCTTCTAACCTTGAACCTTTGGACCCTGAAACCTCTTCTAAACCTTGGAACCTCCTTCTAAACCCTAGAAACTTCTTCTAACCCTGAAGCCCCTTCTGAATCGTGGAACCTCTTCTAAACCCTTTATCCCTTCTGAACTCTTTCTAAACCTTAAAACCACCAATGGAAATGAAAGTCTTCATTACCCCAACCATGTTGATGAATGTTCCTTTCACACAAGCATGCGCGATGTTTTCTTTTCACACTTGAGCCTACATCTCTCACTAGAATATGACCAGAGGTCCTAAGCTACACTTATACTACAAATGATGACACTGATATATCTGTAGGTGACAAAAAGCCTCAAAACCCTGTACACCCTACTCATCTTGGGAAAACCGTGAGATAGAGACAACAATTCTACATAGAAAACTTCATCTATATGTAGAGAAATGCATCCAATGCCCTTTTTATTAGCCAAATCTACCTTAAGGAGACTTTGGGTATGTGACATTTTGTATCATGCAAGTACCACTTGTTGAGGACTCTACCCTCAAAAACCCCATTTTTGATAGAAAGGTCAATGTCGTGAATACACAATAGAGAACTACCACACTCAATGGAGTGGAGACAAGTGGCTTCTCCTCATCATTCCACTTAATGGGAGATCTTGGAGGAGTCAAAGGCAAGGCATCTAAGTGAGGTGTACAGTGGAAGCTTCAGCTCCAAAGGCCAAGGTCTTAGGTTTCTCCTCCTCTAAGGCTGCATTATCATACAAAGATCTCTTGGCGGACAACCTATGACTGAGAGCACCTCTAAAAGAATGTGGAGGGGAGGATGCTAACAATCAAGCCACACCATGTAGCAATGAAGGGCTAGTATTGTGGGTTGTCTCGTAGGAGAAGAGTCATTGGAGAAAACAGTGTTATCTTTCTCTTCCACAAGACTTTGATTTGCTATGCAAACATAAGAAAACTCTTTAGAATATATGTATCCATTATTACAAACATCATCCATAATTTATGAGAAGACAAATACCCATTCATTAAGCATCAATGGAAACGTCTATTAGTAGAAACACTATGGAAATGTATTACAGCATCTACTTTTAGATCTTAGAGTCTAAAGAAGATAGCATGTCAATGCACTTTGCCCAGTGGCATGTATATTGAAATTGAAACAGTGAAAATATAAAATGGCAGTGCGAACAATTCTCAAAATTGTCTACAAACTAAAACAAAAAACCAAAAACCAACTTAGGAATTAATTTTTCACACTCTCTACTGCATAATAGATCAAAATGGAATGCTGAATTTGTAAAGTGCCAGTACAGGTAGTTCTTTAAATTGTCCACTGACTATAACAGCAAACTATGAAATATTCCCATAGAATCTGTCAATTCTACCAGTCACATTAACTGTTCACTAACTTGGAAATTTAAAAAACATAAAGTTTTAGTTGTTAACCATAGCATGTTTGTTAAATATGCATGAAACATCAATTAACCTGCCAAATTTGTAGCTATCCACACTGGCTTGATATTTCAAAAGTATAGCAAATATCAACACTTTGATAAACCTCTTAACTTTTTTAATATCAAAACATCAAATAATGATAGTAAGGCTATCATAACTAATTATGAGGCAAGGAAATGTCTATATTGCCACTTAGCCACTCTGCCCCACATAGACTCTTTAAAAGAGAAACTAAATTTAGATACCTTGGTACTTTCATCCATTAAGTTTACAAATGAGTATGAGTTCTATTTGTTTACCAATCCATCTACACCTCCTTATATAATGAGAAATCCTACTTTAACTAACATTTTTTACAAAGCATTTCATATGCTAGTGAGAAATAGAACGAAATCCATATCTACCAGGCATTCAAAATTAGGCCACATTGTTCTTACAGCATCATACCACTGTTTCACCCTTAATCTCCACAAATGTAGCGCAACACCAACTGAGAATCGAGATAGAAAACTTTCAAGACTAAAGAGCCACTAACCAGAGACAAAAAACAAATGAGACATAAAAGTTATGACTCCAAAAACTAAGCCATGTCATGCAGTAGGTGAGAGTCAATGGTAATATACTAGAGGGAACCTTGTTGGAAAGGTCACCTCCCCATCTGTAAGCCCCCATATGAGGAGAGGGTGGGGGAGGGAGACCTAGGGCAGAATGTGCCCAAGAGAAAAGAAAGAGAGGGGTCTGCCACATGGGCAACACCTCACATCAAGGAGAGTATGATACCTAGAGGGACCAACATCGCTACAACAGATGGAGCTGCTTATTAGCAGCAAATGGCAATGTATTCAGAAGCAAGATCTGGCCTGAAAAAGGCTAATTTGAAGTAACATACATGGCATGGTATTCCAGAAGAAAGTCACCTACAAGGAAGGCTCTTAGGAGAGGTATATGGGTGGGGTAATGACTTGTAACAGGACCAAAGCATGGCACAGATCGACCGCATGGGAGGGGCTACAAGATGGCAGCACCCTACCCTTATATAGGGACCTACAAGCTGGTCAGTTAGCCAATAGAGTCAGCCAGCACATAGCCTTAAAAGGGCAGCCAACAGCCCCATATTTAGGGAGCTATGGGGGTGGGTTTTTACTAGACTGAGTCAGCCAAAATAGGGCTGCCCAGTCGCTTATTTAGGGTCCCCTAGAGGCCTATAAAGGGCCCCCTTGGGGGGCATTCATACATCCAGCAGTGCAGCTTCTAGCAGAGCAGAAAGGAGCAGCAAAGCACCATCCTTGGGGCCTACATCCAGAAGGTGAAGGAGTGATAGTGTTGCTGTAGACTTAGCTCAAGAGTGAGGCTGAGACTTGACTGTCTTCTAGGGAAGCAAGGAGCTGAGATCTCTAGACTAAGATTCTACATATGCTCGAGGTGGAGCATGCAGACTCAAGGTTCTAGAGGAGACTAGCAGATAGAGAAGGACCTTTGGTAAGATCAAACGACCACACTTTGGTGGGACTTTGGGTCTATCTCTTTTGTTGTGTCCATAGTTTTGGATGGAAATATATTGTTTTGGTGGATTCTATATCTGAGTATGTCTGCTATCTATTTCCTGACTTGCACATCTATGTGAAGCACATTAAGTAAAGAAGTTTGTGATTCCACTCCCCACACACTCTATGTGAGCTCCTGGGCTATTCTATCAGTCTTCTGTTGTGCATACTCTCTGTTGGTCAATTTCTAACAAACCTATGATTCGAAGTTCATACTCATCTAACAGACAACCTTAGCATAGGTATCTTTGTAAGATTTCATTTGCATGCAAAGAGATGACATCAAGAAGGGACATTTCCATACTATATTCAGAGACATGGAAAGCGAAAAAGAGTAGAGGTCATTGTTAGGAGACAACAGCCGAACGTAGCAAGAATGTCCAAAAAAGAACTCAAATGTGATAGCTTCCCTTAACAGACTCAGCACCTAAACAAGATAAGTATCTCTACGAATTCATATGCATGTAAAAGATGACCTGAGAAGGGACATTTCCATACTATATTCGAAGACCCAAAAGCATAACAGAGACAGAGGTCCTTGTTATGACAGAAGAACCGAATGTAGCAAGAATGTCCACATAAGAACTCTAATGTGATATCTTAAGACCCTTAACAGAATTAGCACCTAAAGAAGAAAAAACTTGCACCTTTAAGGTCTGCCATAACAATGTTCCGGCTCCAATGCAAGAGAGGAGAGAAGAAGAAGCATCAACGAAGTTTGAAGCATGCAGGTGAGAAAGAACTAGGGCCCATTTTATAATAAAGGCCAACATTGATTTGGGGCTGCAGCTAGGATATCTGCTTTCCATTCGAATCTGTATGGAACTTGGGAGTCCAAGATTGGGATGCGATTTTGAGTCATGAATCAACGAAATAAAACATGGAGAGGACCGGTAATTTTGCCTTGTGAACGAATTGATTGGTTCGCATTTAGCCATGTTAGGTGAATTTTGTCCTTCAACTAGGTCCTTGTGAACTAGAAAGTATGTTTGAACATATTTATCTCTTAGTTTGCAATTATAAAAAATGTTCGGTCGATACTTAGGAGCAGAGTTCATAGCCTCATCAAGTTGCCAATAAGTTATACTTTATATAATGCACCTTTTTTCTATCCCTAGCATGAGAATATAATATTTATTACCAGTAAAAAATGATTATTAGCATGCGGCTCAACAACATCAGTTGTCCGTTTTTTGAGTCGAATAGTGTGACATGACAAAGTGAAATAGAAAGTTATACTTTATATAATGCACCTTTGTTCTATCCCTAGCACGAGAATATAATATTTATTACCATTAAAAAATGATTATTAGCATGCGGCCCAACAACGTCTGTTGTCCATTTTTTGAGTCGAATATTGTGACATGACAAAGTGAATACAATATCCTATAAAGTTTTATTTTTCCTTTTCCTTAACTTGTTCTTTACCTTTCCTTGATACCTTTGAAATGAATAAATATAAAAGTAAAATAGAATATCCACCTTTCATTAAAAGTATTTAAGTAAGAGCAATTGTGCATATGTCCATTGATTTTCTCTTTGATATAGCCCTTCAGATCAATCCAACATCAAGGGCCTAAAATTGAACATGTGGCTCAAGGAGAGGTAGGCTGCCTACCGTAATTATATTGACCATAGATATGATTAACGTAGGCGGCCGGATGAAGTTAAATTTCTGTATTGCTGTGGTTAAAGAGAGTCCCAAAACCGAACTAGGGTTCAAAACGAAAGGCAATATATACTTGCGAGACGAGAGAGAGAGAGAGAGAGAGAGAGAGAGAGATGCAGATCTTCATTGATGTTTGTCACTCAGGCACCTTCGTGGCTCGTGTTCAACCTCAGCAGACCTTTGGCCACCTCAAACCCATGCTTTTCCCTTCCCTCGATGCGGGCTCGTTGAACGACTTTTACTTCTCTTATGGGGGGAAAGCAATTCATGACTCATGCGTGATCATGCATCATGGGGTCCAGGATTGCAGCACTTTGCAATTGAGGGTCAGGGCACATGGTGGGGGGGGCGATGGAGGAGCCACAGGAGCAGAGTCGCGAGATTGCTATCTGAATATGTATGCAGTCAAAAAGCCAGACAAGGTGGATCCGAACGAGGCAAGGCTTGCAAAGTGGTCCAGGTGTGCACTCTCATCTGAGGCCCTTAGACCTCCCTGCGTTGTTGATATGCTAGGCAATCTCTACAACAAGGAGGCTCTCGTCTCAGCGTTGTTAACTAAGAGCTTGCCCAAGGAGTTACGCTACATCAAGGGTTTGAAAGACATGGTGACGATTCATCTGACACCCATTCCGGGTGTCAGTCCGGACGATGACATCTCGAGTATCAAGTTTCAGTGCCCTATTAGCGGTCAAGAGCTCAATGGCAAGTATAAATTCAATGCTTTGCGTAGCTGTGGCCATGTTCTGAGTGCTAAGGCGTTGAAGGAATTACAATCTCGCACTTGTTTAGTTTGCCATACCCCCTTCGAGGATACAGATAAAATCATAATCAATGGAGCGGAGGATGAAGTGCTTGTACTTAGGCAGAGGATGGAAGAGAAGGAAGCGAAACTCAGGGAAAAGAAGGGAAAAAAGCTAAGGAACGGGCTTTCCCATGAATTAGGAGGCTTTGTCATAGACGAGACGCAGGATAAATTTAAAGGAGACGGTGAAAGGGAAAAGCTTTTGCCGAAGACAGAGGTTAAAGGTACTTCATCTGTACAGGAGGCAGTCGTTGCTTATGGCATTAAGAGAAAAGGGGATAGGCACGAAAAGATTCTAGCCACAGGGAAAGACCAAAGAGTGGTTCAACCTTCTAAGCGCTTCAAGGCAGTAGAGAATCTGCCTCAGAATGCCACTAAAGAAGTCTATGCTTCAATATTCTCATCCTCAAGCAAGAGCAATTTCAAGGAGACGTACTCATGCAGGTCTCTTCCACTTGGCAGAAATTGAAAGGGCTGATTTCAGTCTGCTTTCTCGATGGCACATGTGTATCCCATGTTAAGTCAGGCAACTGCAAGCCTTGCAACCGTCATGAATGTTAAATTGCTTACCTTCTCTGCATGCATAAGTCTTGGCATTGAAGTTTAAAGAGAAAACAGCAAGGCTCAATCTTACGTGAATTTTAGGGCAGGGTTATAAGTATTACAGGATTTGCTCTTATCGTAATTCATACGTCAATTCAGTATTTGGGCATATTGTAATTCATAGGTAATGAGATGGTTCAGCGTCTCATCTTTGTGGAGAAATGGTGCTTTAGCAAGGACGTTTTTGAACACGATTGTTTATGAAACGCTAAGGTTTGGTTTATCGTATTCACTCTTTCCCCAAGAACTGGGTAGTTTGGTTTGGCTCCCAAGCTGATCAGTCATGAACAGTTTGCAGGAAGGAAAATGCTCTCTATTAATTGTGTGGAAGGGGAAGCTTCTTTTTTTGTGAAAGGTTCTTATGGATAAGCGTAGGAAGTTTTTTAACTAACAAAAGTTTGAGGTACAAAGGGTTCTTTGAACTGTTTTCGAATGAGTTCTTTGTCCCATGTATAAATTTATTTGTTGGTTTTGGTTGTATTCTCATCTCTCTCTCTCTCTCTCTCTCTCTCTCAAATTTATTTGTTGGTTTGGTTGTATTCTCATCTCTCTCTCTCTCTCTCTCTCTCTTTGTGGGCACGTGCGAGAAAGTAGTTTGCCAAAAATGTGTGAAAGTATATTATCTAATTGGAGTGAAACTCCTGCTTTTCTGAGATCAATTATACTGCTAGTCGCTACCTTTCTAGCATTCAAATGCAGCTTGCTTGCTCCCTATGGAGTGTGAATCAGAGTCTGCATGCAAAAATTTTAGAGGCGAGTTGGAGATGTTCTCTTTGGTTCATGTAGTCTGAATTAGAGCCTAATAACCGAACTGTCATATCTTACTGGGGTTTGCTATGCCTGGCTGCATGCTCCTGCTGCAGCCCTTTTTTGGCTGGCACAAATATCAAGACGGGCTGACCTTTAGTGCTACAAGGCGACCTTACAAAAATCAAGATGTGGTCAGAGTGCTCTGTCACGGGCATCCTCAGACTGTGGCATGCTGGACTGCTACGTGGGCTGCTCAGTCAGCATGCAGCAGTCATGTGGAGTGCCACGCAGGCAGCCACGTCAGCCGGCTGCCACGTGGACTGCCAAAAAACAGCAGCCAGATCAGCAAATCATACAGCAGGCGTGTCAGCAGGGTGCCACATCAGCAGAGCACATGTCAGCGATGATGTCAGCAGGTCGTCTGCCACGTCAGCAGCAGCAGGTCGGTGAACAAGAGCAGTAGGCAGAAATATGCCTGGTCGGTCAGTTTGAGGCCCAAGGGGGGCCCAATAAAAGCAGCCCCCTTGGCCTTCATTTCTCATCCCCCCCTCAGGCCTTCCAAGCCTTCAGTGCAGCAGTAGACAAGCTTCCGTGCAGCAGACCAGCAGGGTGCCTCAGCTCTGTCACGGAGACGTGAAGAGTCTATTGTAATTCAACCCAGGGTTAACCATGGTTAAGAGTAATAGTTTGGCCATGAGGGACTGGCTAGAGGAAGTGCAAACTTCCTAGAAGTTCCTAGGGGTAAATTCTAGGTGTACCATTGGGTCCTAGGGCCAAGGCAAAGGCACTTTAGAGGGGTCATAAAGTTGGGCCCAAGGACAACCAACGTTGTCCTTGGCAGAAGGGTTAGGACTTTAACGAACGGGCAGGGCAAATGGCATTAAAGAAGTGCCATTTTTCATGCATGTCCTTTCCCCCAACCTACCATCCCTCCCAAGCTCTCCCGGGAGCTTGTCAGTTTGCAGGAGAGCCCTGCTAGAGAATTCCACGCCATTTTTCTGCCTGCACACACACTTGTTACTGGTTTTCTGGCTCCACTTTTCCGGAGGCAGTCTGTACAGTGTACGGACTGCAGGAGCTGATTGGCGCGAGATTCAAGGCAGTGTACGGACAGTCGGTTCAACTGTACAGCCCTTTGGCACAAGAGTTGAGGCAGTTTCCAAGGTCTGTACGGTTCATTGGAGCACAGTTTGGGCTTGGCATGCCTCCCGAGGTGGGTTTCGGCACAGATCTGGAGGCAGAGCTCTTCCTTTGGCACCTTGGGGCAGATCTGCTGACCATTACCCTCTACAGCTTTTACTCGTCCTCCCTTCCGCCTTCTATCTGCTCCTTTTCTATTTTCCTGGAAGCTGGAAGACTTCTACACCTTGCTGGGGGCCTGACAGGGGATAGGCGCAAGGAACAGAGCTCGCCCCTCTGCCACGGACAGCGGGTATTTGGATTTGGACTTCCATTTGTTTGCATTTCTTGCTTTGAAGCATTTTGCAGTGCATGTGTAGTGTTTTGCAGTCCTTTCTGGTCTCTCTCAGGTTATAGCAAGCACCCAGAGGCAAGGGTGTTCCTGGGGAAAGACTTAAGGACAGTGTGGATGTATGTGATAGCCCTGAGGCTGCTTTGAGAATAGTTTGTTAGTGGTTTGGATGCCTGGATACCTTTCAGTTTGGTCAGGTCAGAAGTGGATGCCTAAGATTGCCTTGCCCATTGGGTTCTAGTGGTGCACTGTGGAATAGATGCTCGGGAGACAGTCAGAGGATTTGCAAAGAAGAACAGTCAGCATCACTTTGTGTATTGAGTGCATCATCTTGCAGTTTGCAGTTAGTGAGCAGGAGAGAGAGCAAGGAGAGTCTATCTCCCGCTACAGCTCCAACTGAGGGCTGGATGTGATTTGCACTGTTTTTTATTTTTTTCGTGTGCATAAGCTCACACTATAGCTGGCATGCTTCATAGGTGTGTGTGCACTGGCTAAGTAACGATGCTATTATCCTAGACTATTTGATCTGGGCAACAACATTTTTAATTATCTGAGTATGTTTCTATGGTGCTTAATTTTTTATTGAAATAGTTTACAGTGTAGGGTGCCATTTTTGCCAGAATTGCAAGGAAAGCGCATTGTAGCTATCTGAATCCTGCACTAACCAGGCATTCTTCGTAGTATATAACAAGTGAAGTGGCTGCAGTGCACTTCCATCTTACCCTAAAACTCTTCACTCTCTAGGGTGGTGTTAAGTTAACAACATATAATCTTTCCTTCTCTCTATTTGTTGGAGATCCATCTGTGGTATGCTAGGCAAGGAAAGTTGGAAAAGGCGCATTGGAGCTATCTGAATCCTGCACTAACCAGGCATTCTTCAGAGTATATAACAAGTGAAGTGGCTGCAGTGCACTTCCATCTTACCCAAAAACTCTTCACTCTCTAGGGTGGTGTTGAGTTAACAACATATAATCTTTCCTTCTCTCTATTTGTTGGAGATCCATCTGTGGTATGCTAGGCTTTTCCCTTGTGCAGGTGTATGGTCGCTGTAAGCACCCAATGCGGTCCCTTTGGTGTCTCAAGCATTCTGAGTAAGACTCATCAGAACATCCTCGAATCGCACCAATCATAAAAACCAGTGGATCCCCTTGATGCATGGGATATGCTTCTTTTTGTCTGCCTTCGTGCATTATTATGATGGGATATCCAAGCCGTAGTAGCTGCATGATAGGTTAAGTTTGCAGTCTCTTGAGGGGCTAACCACAGGCCACTGATGGCCATTTTTAATGGCTAAAGGCTATCCTAGCCAGGCTAGTTGGCAGCTTATGCTGGGTACTGCTGAGAACGTAAGCTTAGCTTTTCAAGGCTAAAGGCGATATAGCCAGGCTAGCTTATGCTTGGGTACCTGCTGAGTTCATAAGCGTAGTAGCTTTGCTTACTAAGTTATTTTTATATTTATTTTCTCATTTTATTATAGTCTTAACCAACCAGAGGGCTGCTGGTTGGCCAGAGATCGTGAGATCCAGGGCCAGCTGACTGACTTGCAGTTCATATAGCAGGCCTGTGAAGAGGGCAGTTCATACAGCAGGCCCATGTAGAGGGCAGGGCTGCAGCAGCAGCCAGTGTAGGACCTCTCCCCATTGCTGATGATCAGAGGATGACACCTTATCCTCATTCAGAGTGTAGCATTCTAAAATAGTGAATACCCCTTTCTGGAAGTGGTGGGAGGGCGGTGGGTGTATTTTGTGTGTGTGAACTCTTCATCATGGAAGCTTTCCTAGGACTCCCCTGCTTCATGAAGTCATTGCCTTTGATCTCTTACTCTGCTTTCCACTCACTAGTTATTTTGAAAATCATGGGCGGGCTGTGAATTATTATCCCTTCACCCTTAGTGGAACTGCCATCTGAGAGATTGATGTAAACCCCATCTAATGTATCAATAGAGACAACCTCTGTCTCTACTCACACCATCGAACCAATATAATCAGGGTCAACTAGATATACAGGGAGCCCCCTCAGCCAATCTAGGGCCACTCCGGGCTCAAAACCTCCCATTGCCACCACCCATTTAGTTCCTCAACCGCGACACCTCAGATCAACCCCATGAAATAGGTGATTATTGAGGGACCCCCAAGTAAGTGGGAGGAGCCAAACTATGCCCCCTTGGAAAGTGACTCCGTGGGCCTTGCAATCTGATGGGTAGAAAGGTCTATTGGAAGCTCTTTCCATGACTAAGCTGGATTGGTGGCGTCAATCCTCTTGTAGTTCCTTGCAGGTGCACAAGACACTAGATTCTTTGCAAAAGTGCCCATCTACCCTATATGCTCCAAATGAACAGTCGACCCATTTGACCCAAACTAATGTAGGGATTGGCACTTGGTGTTGTATGTGCTTTAGTCCTTCTCTCTTTCAGTGAAATTTCTGTCATTCAGTTTCAAGATATGCGCTTTCATATTTTGTTGAGTAGATATGCGCTTTCATATTTTGTTGAGTCATGGCTCCCATTGTTAGTCACCTTTGCAAGGATTGCTTGATTTCTTTGACCTTTGATTATACTTCGCAAGGCTTATGAAATGATGAGGCCACAAGTCTTTTTTTCCAAGAGCTCTTGGTTATGGGAAATCATGGGATAGAAAAGGGCGAGAGATTCTTTCGATTCGTACAAGGTGTAGGCTCTCAGGAATCCCTCTTCTTTCTTGCTCTCTGTCTCACACACATTCCATATTTAGCACGTTAGTACACACACATGCATCCCACATTCAATCTTGTACACACTTTTTTTATAGTGAAAACAATCTTGTACACACACACACACACACACACCCATGTGTGACTGCTAGATGCACAGGCACCTTAGAGCAAGCCCTTGATCACAAATATCCCAACACAACAATTAATGATAGGTAGTTAATTGAATAGTAAAACCATAAAATTGAGAGAGAGAGAGAGAGAGAGAGAGTTGGTTGGAACCAAGCCTCGATGGGGTTAGGTCTAAAGGGAGTTGGTGAAACAATTGCCGTGGTGTGGTTTGGTCGAGATCAGATGCAAAATTAGAGGAGATCATGAGGTGATCTTGGAGTAGATCTTGCAGGTTGATGGGGGTGGCACCTTGGCTTCGCCTTCTTTTTCAACGATGGCCTGATGTCTAGAGCCCTCTTGCTCTCTCGAGGTATAGTTCTTTTCTGTCTTTTAGTTCATGAATATTAATCATCTTCTTGGTGTCTATTCTTTTGTGTATTGTTGCAAGTAGGAGCCTAAAGGGAGGAACCAACCCTCTTCAAGAAAGGAGGAAGAAGGGCCAAGCTTGCAACTAGGGAACTTAAAGGAAAGAGGAAACGACATGAAAGGAGGGGCCGGGCCCCTGAAGGGAGAAACTAGCCCCCTTTAGGAAAGGAACAAGGAGAGCCGAGCTTGTAATCAAGGAGCTCAAAAAGGCGACCTGCTCAAATCAATGTGGAACAAGCCCTCTGAAGGAAAGGAGTCTTTGAGATGTAATATATTGAATTATTAATGTTCTCCAAAGTTTACTTGGGCAATGTATCTATTTTAGGATAACACTTTGCAGCAATGCGATTCGTTTTAGTATAGCACTGGTTGGTTGCATCTTGGAGGTTGGTTACATACTAGGATATTAACTGCCACCAGCGCGGTGGTTTGCTTCTATTATTACAAGATGAATGGCATACAATTCGTTCATTTAGGATTTGTGGTCACTAGCCCATGGTGGTTGAAATCTAACAATAGATATGTGGTCACCAACATGGTGGTTGGTTGCACATTAGGATATTAACTGCCACTAGCATGGTGGTTTGCTTCTATTATTATTATTACAAGATGAATGGCATACAATTCATTCATTTAGGATTTGTGGATTAGTTATAGGATTTCATATTTCTCAATGTAAGTGCACTAGTTAAGATATATATATGTATGTATATGTATATATATGCAATAATAAAATATTTCCAAAGTGATTAACATGATGTTTTCTTAGCTATGTGACTAGGTAGTGTCTTTGATACGCCAAGGACCATAATGTGATACAAAAGATTTTGATTAAACTGAGTTGAACATTTGAAATAAAGTCGTCGGATAATGCTAATGAGAGAGGAGGAGATATCACTATGATGATGGTAGTACTTAGTATGGCGGCAGGGGAACGCTCTAAATTTTGATAGTGTCAAGACAGGCCAAGGACTATAATGTCAAATGGAATATCTACATATATCTATATGTCTGTGTATATCCAATATTATAAACGAAGTGATTGAAGTGATGTTGTACAAAGCTCCAAAGTGATCAAAGTGATCCAATATTATAAATACTTGCAAAGTGATCAAAGCGATGTTGTAGAAAGATCGTTGAAAGTTGACTGCTCTTCTAAATACAAACCAGTGAAGGAACAGAGATTGATAACCCGGGATTGTCGTACATGAGATTGATCGATTGGAGGAGGAACTTAGTGATCCACAACATCGACCCGAGATTGTCATTCGGAAAATGGATCGATGAAACTATGGGAAGGCCTTCAATATTTTAAGGACCCACAGTTTGCAAAGTACGTTGCTGAAGGCTCCCACTATGTTCTATGTCATGCCTCTGTCTTGAAAGCCTTACTTGAATATAAAGTTCTTTAGAGATGGCACACTTGATCTCTTGGAGCTTCGACTACTATTTTCACCTGTCTTTTTTTTGTTTTGACTTCAACCTTAGAACCACTTTTTCATTTTTGAGTGAAACAATTCAAAATGTGTAAGAGTAAATCTTGGATATATTACTCGAGTCTTTTTTAGGAGTTGACCACCCATCTAATATAGAATAAGTGGTCCTAGCGCGGTGGTTAGTTGCACACTAGGATATTAATAACTGCCACCAGAGTAGTGGTTTGCTTCTATTATTACAATATGAATGTCATGCAATTCATTCGTTTAGGATTTAGGATTCATTTACAATTCATTTGTTTAGGAGTTCACATAGATTCTTGTGACATCACCCCATGTATTTGTGATTCTTTCTGTAACTTCCATGTATGGAAGTCATTGCTCACACATTATCTTTGCATATCTTTGTTAGAGTTCCAACACGGTGATAGAGAAGACTACCCACCTCAGCCAAAAGATGAGAGGTGGACATCTCAGGTCATATGAAAGAAGAATGAGAAGGCCGACGTGCTCAATGAACTCTCTCACTATTTAAGTGCAGTGTAGACACAATTGAGAGCCCATTCTGAAATCTATCCCCAAAACTCTGTAAATCGACCCACCTACTGCAAATATATGGCATACCCAAAAGACTTTAGAATGCACATGTTCTATTTGAGAACACTATTGGATGACCTCCACGTAGAACCAAACCCAAATAAAAGGGGGAATAATAGCTACAAGGAGGACATGCTTTGCAATTGGATATATGACTTGAAGTTGACCAAGACGGTGAATATTAATTTCCCTGGCTATCATTTTTTTTGCTCCTTTAAGGTGCTTGTCAAGATCATGATGTAGGTTTCTTTTGGTAGGACATGATGGTAATGCAAAGTTGTATAGAGCACCAAGACTAGGATGAAGAGGACCCCAAGCAAAAGGAGGAGTTACTATGGGCGTACAAGTCGGCAAAGGCAAGCAAGCACTTGGTGGTCCAAGTGTGTAATGAGGTCTACGATAGTGCATCAGAATGGCCTAAAGAGCTGTCAGGTACTTGCTATAGAGAGGTAGATAAGATAGTCAGGAGTTTGGAATTTCCCTGAGCTACAAAATGTCATTGTATTTTTGTTTTAGTAAACATCTTGTAGGCAATTCTTGGACTTATGGACTTCTTAGACTGCCACAATCCATGACCTATGGTTCATGTAATACTCGATTTCATGTTGATCTACTTTCATGTTAATACTTAAATGTCTCTGGAAAGACAATTGATTTTTTAGTGTCAATAATATGTGAGCGTAATATTTTGTAAGCATATACAAATTATCTCATATTTGCCCGAGTAAACTATTAATCGATCTTATTTTAGTTGATCAAAGTACACTCATGATTTAATACACGATTGCTTAATACACGATGTGGGATAAAGCGATGAAATAGGACTACTCTAATGTCTTAAGTAGCCCCATGGGTTGAAATCTAATAGTTAAAGATAACCAGCCTAAAGGGGATTGTTTTAGTATAGCACTTTGCAACAATTTTAGGATAGCATGGCGGTAGTGCAGGATAATTGGTCGCTAGGGCAGTGGTTAGTTGCACACTAGGATATTAACTGCCACCAACATGGTGGTTTGCTTCTATTATTATAAGATGAATCATCATGAATGGCATACAATTCATTCGCTTAGGATTTGTGGATTAGTTATGGGATTTAATAAAACAAGCACGGTGGTTGTTTGGGATATACAAAAAACAAGCATGGGATTTATTTACAAAAATAAGTGCGGTGGTTAGTTTGGGATTTACTAACAGAAGCATAGTCTCAAATACATTTTCCATTTTCTAGGATATATGGAATATTGTTTCCTTACAATGACACTACATTTTCTTAGTACTATCTTAGTTGTCCTCATCCACTACTCCAAGACACCCCAAGATGTGCTCATGCATGTCTAAATCCAATTTGAAGAAACTCCTGCCCTTCTTTCGTTGTCGCACAAGTTGCATCTAGAACTTAATAGCTCTTACTAGATGAGAGTACACAAAAGTTTGAGGACTCTAATGTAACAGTTCGTAATTGTGGCCTCTTTTGGATGTCTTTTTGTACCAAAAAGCTCCAACTACTACATCCCATGTAGATTGTTCCCCAATCATCCTTAAATGCTTCCTCAACCTTGTGCTTAGATTTTATGCACTGCAACACAAATTATGGGTCATCTTCCTCATTCTCCCCAAAGGCAACAATAACTGCAAAGTTATCCCCCTCTTCTAGACAATGAGTGAGATCATCAAAACTCTCCCCAAAGTGTGGTGAGTCATTGTTTGTCTCTCCATTATTTGTCACTCCATCTGAACATGAGGAAAAACTTGAACTCGCTCCCATGTCTTCACAGTTTTGAATCACATTTGTCATGATCCCCTATGATGCATCCATTGCGGAAACAAGAATGTTTTCTTGTTATGATCAGGTGGTGGTTTAAAAAGCCCCATATGCTGTGCAAACCACGAACTCCTTTAATTCTCTCACAATTGTGCCGTCTTCTCTTTGCACTTTATCCACTTTCACTTCATGGAACACTCTGCGTACTACGCTATTCTTAAGGCTTTGTTTATTGTATGTTGAATGCACGCCTGTGGAGAGGTTGGTTGTAAGCCATGTTACAACATCATGGGCATCATTGAGATTTTCTTAAGGGCATGTCAATTGGTGTTTAAACAATTCCTTTAATTCTCTCACAATTGTGACGTCTTCTCTTTGCACTTTATCCACTTTCACTTCATGGAACACTCTACGTACTACGCTATTCTTAAGGCTTTGTTTATTGTATGTCAAATGTGCGCGTGTGGAGAGGTTGGTTTTAAGCCATCTTACAACATCATGGGCATCATTGAGATTTTCTTAAGGGTATGTTAATTGGTGTTTAAAGAGAGCTTGCTTAATAATAGCACCACATCCATCATGTTCACCCTTGCCATGGGTAGACCTAAGAAATTCCACATCATGTCTAGACCGGTCAAGGATTTGAACCTTGAGACAAAGTATGATTTAAATTGAGAGGCAACACCATCTGACCACAATCAATGCTGTTTTATATTTTTTGCATAGGGACATTTTCAGCCATTCCCAATGCAATAGAAAAGCATGCTGCACAAATAAGATGTCATGCTACCTATCATTTGAAATGTAGAAATGGTATGTGCGTTGCACTGACCTAGACTCCTCTGAGTCAACAAAAGCAGATTGGCATTAGTCATAGAAGAATCAAGCAAATGACTATATGTGATATGCACAAGAATTTTTATCTACTTGTTGTACTAGTGAGCACTTTATATCTCATCTTGTTCTTAAAATGAATAATTTTTTGTGAAAGCTATGATAGAGACAATAACGGTCATGGGGAAAATTGGCAAGGCATGTCCTAAACTACTTATCTTGCCAGTTAGCTATGAAATTATGAAGCACATATTTTGGGATGGATTGAACCACGTGACCTATAAGCTCCTTTGACTGAGTGTTCTTATACAATTGTAGCAATCTCTTTTTACTTCATCTGTCAAATGTGCTATAGATAATGTCAAGCATACTAGAAAGTGATCAGATAGCAAGAGGGAATGATCAACCCATAATGCACACCTGAAACTAGCATACTGCTGAGCATGTAACAAATACCATCTGTCAAGTCGAGCCCAGTAATGAGTAAAAGCATTGTGATGGTATGTATAACCCATATCTCTATCCCTTGTTGAGAGCCATAAATCTTCTGCATGCAAGAAAGAAAGCATATCCTCCCAATGTTGAAGCTTAGTGGGGATCATATGAGAACGATGAGTGGTGTTGTCTTGCATGGCAGGCAAGTTATTAAAGTTTCCACACAAAAAAGCATTAAATAGCCATGGATATTGCTTGAGGGAGTCCCACATTCGAGCTCTTGTCGTAGAAGTTTGAGAGGCATAAACCGATGCTATTTCATAAAGATCGACATGACAGATGCATCTGATTACCACCCAAACCATCCTCTCCTTAACCCATGCTTGACCCTCCTCTCATGTGCAACCCAAATGAGCCCCAATCTCATTCAAGAGGAGGTAGGCCCTTTTGGGGTAGTTTTTCTTCTTCCTTTGTTCTATTGTAGGTATGTATCTCTTTCTTTAATCCATTTCTTTGGTCCACCTATTTTAGCCTCCACTTTTTACAAATTTTGGTTACAGCACCTCGTGCAGCCTCTTTTTCCCCTCTTGCTTTGCCCTCTACTCCCTGTTTCTCTGTCTCCTCCTACTACTCATGTACCTCCCTCCACTTTTTCTATAGCACCCTTCATCACCTATTGTAGTTGCTTTGCTACCCCCTCTACATCATTTGTGACTACCCTCTCTCTTTGTCTCTCCATCTCCTCTACCTCTGGGAAAAGGGTGTTGGTTGGGCATCAACAGCTTCCATAGAAGAGCCTAGATGTACTCTAGATTGGCCACCAGCTATCAAAGAGTGTTAAGTTTATTTCATTGGCAATAGTGGGGGACGGGTGGTCAATGTGGCTCATTGTTCAAGGTGTTGAATTACTCTCTCTCATTTGAGCTCCCCTGAGCCTGCTGGCCTCAAAGGTGCTTAGAGTGGCCTAGGCCTCTTGAAATTGGAGGGTGATGGCCTCTTGTAGCTAGCACTTAAGGTGTTGAACCCTATACTGAGAGTTGGAGCTCACTCTTTAGTTGATCAATCTTGGCATCTTTGGTGGTGAACTTACACCATAGTATTCCTTGACCTTTCGTAGAGGTAATTGTGATACTATTGTTTGTTGAACCATAGTGCCTAGGGGGAGCCCATTTCTTGACCATGTAGTGCAAGATCGTGATGACTTCATCCCCCAGTTTCGGCCAACCTGAAGAAAGCTCTTGGTGGGAGACATTGTCATTGAAATAGAACAATTCATCTCAACACCTCCCTACATTGAGAGCTTTTTCCCTTGTCCAAGCTCTATCTCTTTCGCATATTCAGCTTTGCCTTATTTGGATTGCTTGGGATCCTGTTCATCACCCTATTCAGAGGTGTGCCCTTTGTTCTCAGGCTGTTTAAAAACTACTTACCTTTCTTATCTAGCTCTGCTTCAATCATAGGCTAGTTGGAGGCAACCTTCTTGTTCTTTTTGGCTTAGCTCAATTGCTAGGCTACTCACCCGTAACTACTTGTACTTCTTTGTTCAACTTGAATATACCCTCATCAACATTGCATTGTTTGCCACCAATATGTTATTCCTCCTTGTCAAGTAGAGGATCTATAGGTGTAGGGGATGGCTCTTCCTTAATTTCTATAGATTTGCTTATTCAATAGGATTGGAAGATGGAATTTGATATATAGTATTGGAGTGAGATATATCTTTCGTCTCATAGTACCTTGGCTTCTGCCCACTTGTTTGATAGCGTAGTTTGTGGCCACAATAATATACTTGTTTTGTTTGAATTGAGCTTGAAGGGATCCCATCTCTAAAATGTGTCCCATGGTTGACTTGGTTGAAGTGGCATATTATGTGGTAGCAAACTACCTATTCTCTGACAAACACTACATTCTACACACCAAGCATGCGCATCCTAGAATAGAGCACTCATCACAAATTTACTTGCAATACTTTTTGAGCTGTATGACCACCATTAAAGTGTCCTCCAACAAGCTTTATATGTGCCCCATTGTGCAACAGGAAACACTCACGAAACCTGCAAATCCTTGAAAAACATAGCAACACTCTTCGAAAATACACACAAACTCTCAAAACTCACAAATGGAAGAGATAGAACAAGCGTGTTGGGTACAATCTCCCCCCATAAGAGTGGTGCTCTCCTTCACCTCCTATGTATTTATGTATATTCCCCCAAAAAGCTTCCGAGCAAAAATCATACAAAAGCCTCTATGCTTTCCTCCATACACCCTTTTACAAAAAGCCCATCCCATCCACCTTCTAGAATAGCTGGCTTTTTCTAACTTTAGTTTATACACTTAGCCAAGCCACTAATATTCCAAAATTCAATTATGTACATAAGCTTTTGTAATATCAAAAATTAGGCATAAGCTCCTTATTCATCCCCGAATCACTGGAGTTGCGCCTACACGCCCAAAATATGGCTGATCATGCTTGCCAGATGCCATCGCCCAATCAATTACTCTTCCCCTGGATTCACACAATCAATAGTAATGAAATATTTCAAGCATAAGATAACCTTGGAATGAATCACCACAATCAATCAACCTTTCAGTATTATAGCAACGCGAAATCAATAAATCACAGATGAATGGTGCACACATGCAACACATACCATCTCATGGTGCACCTGATGCTACACATGAATAAAATCGTACGGATGGTGCACACATGCTACACATACCATCATCGCGTAAGTGGTGCACACAATGCTATACACTCATACAGCCGCGCAACCGTATATCCAACCATGTAGGAGCACACATGCATCACTACGAAACAACGAGCACACTGCATCAGCTGCGCGACAAAAATGTTGGATCTCACTAAACTAAATACCGAAGGATTAAATTAATGGGATAATTCCAATTCTTGTAACACGTTGAGCACTATTGCTCATTCATGTGGCTGCACCCAATGTCACAAGCCCATGTAGCCTAGGCTCGTGATCTAGACCAGACCAATCAGTGGTATCAACATATTGAATGCCAATCCAATAACCTTGGCCACTCTTATAAAGAAGAGCATCGCACTTCCTAGAAAGCATCCTGGCCAAATATAGCTAAATGACTGCCTGCTCGTGTTCTAAGTCCTCTAGCCCCATGTTAGTTTGATTCCCTTAATCCCAAGGCACCCTAAGTCCATAGCAAATAATTGTGCATTCGAAAGCCAAGCATTCAAAATACGCCGCCATGCATTTGTGCAATAATGAAAGAATGTTAGATTCATTACATCTTGAATGATGCTGTTAGAATGCATTGCAGAGGTGAAGATCGTCCGTCAACCATAAAATGAAGGGCCATCGCCCATGAATCAGTCCGCTAGAGCAAGTGAAGACCGTCTATTAGCCATAGAATGAAGGGTTGTCACCCATGAATTAGTCCGCTGGAGCAAGTGAAGACCGTCCATTAGCCCTCGATTGATGGCTGCCCATGAATCAGTCGGCTGGAGCTCCATTCATCATCATCTTATATTACACTTGTAAGCGAAATGAAGACGCCTTTAGTGCAGCAAATGAAATGGCATCGCCGCGCAATGGAGCAAAGAGGTCGTCATGCCGCAGAGAGGATGGAAGAAGAGTAGGAGGTCGCCATGAGAAGAACACATTGAAGACATGCTAGAGGGAGCTCCCATGAGAGGAAGTAACTTGACCCTAAGAATGCATTAGATTCCCTTCCAACCCTAACCCCATTAAAACCCTAACCCAACTAGCTACGTTTAGCACTAAACACAACTTACCACCACAATTAACACCTAATTCCTACCTAATAAAGTCAACTTGACTTTTGCAACTAGATTTTGAACATCTACACAAAAACCACCCCTTTCCATGGGCCCCTTGCAGGGCCAACAAGGGAGCACATGATGTCCTCAACAGCGCTGCCTTTTCTAACTTTTATGGAGTAGATCGTGGGGGGGGGGGGAGTGTGCGAGAGAGAGAGAGAGAGAGAAGAAGAAGAAGAAGAATGTATTACCGTCCTCTGGGGGCCGAGAAACCGACCCATGGGACCCATGAAAATCACAATACAAGTGTCTCCCTTCTTTTATGGAAGGGGTAGGAAAACAACTATTCTGAAATACATTGAGTAATACAACATTCCCGATATTGAAGAATCTTGGCAATAAAATTGCCCAGAGTGGCTATATGGGTATGTGAAAGCAAGCTTGCGAGGGTGTCGTGTTCCTTTGTAATGTTGTTAAAGTCCCTCCTTATGCATGCATATCGTGGGCATGTAAGGAGGACATGTGCCTCTGTCTCTACTTGTTCTTGGTCACATAACTTGCAAAATCTTTGTTCCCTTGAGACATCTCCCCAAGCACCTTTCTCTACCTCCAAAGTGTGTGATCGGGTGCGGATGAGTGCAATACTTCTTCTTGCATTTGCAGGTATGGGTATAGTTATGTACTTTTGTGCATTATCTTCCTCCTTGGAGTAGGTGTCCCAATAGATGGGATTGATATGTGTACAATAGTACTCATACTTAGCCCTTTTCTCAGCTGATTGCCATTTTTGTTGCAATATTCCCAACAAAGCTTTATGAAATGCCTTCTCATCCATTTCCCCGGATGACATCTCAAGGTAGGATGTTACTCTCCATCTTTGGAACCATCTTTGAATGTCTTGCCACCAACCAGATGATAACAACTTGCTTTTGTTTGTCTTTTGAGGCCTTTTACTTGCTTCCCATGCTTTCATTGGTAATCTCTGCCACCCCATGTTCTTGACCTTCTTCACATATTTGAAAACCCTTCGTAGTGCTCTCAGTTCAATGGGCCTTGTACCAGTCTCAATAAGCATGATTGAGTACGGTGTAGTAATTTTGACTCCTAGATGCCGTCTTAGAAATGATTTCTGTATTTTTTCAATATCATTCCATTTTGATGCTGAGATGCTTCCTCCCCATACTTCTACTGCATATAGCACTGTTTGCACCACATATGCATCAAATAGAATCCGTTTGATGCTCCATCTCTTAGTGTCACTATTTCTGCAGTCATTTTCAAAATGATAATACTTTCCCCACCCAGCATCTATCCTTCTATGGACACAATCATTCCATCTATGATTTGCTGGCACATCTATTCCCAAGTATTTGAATGTGTTTACCCTCTCAATTTCCTGCTCATTGAACATAATACTTGGGGTGTTTGCAGGCTGCTTTGTTTTTACTATCATCATTTTAGTTTTGGTGACATTTACCATGAGTCCACTCTCTGCACAGAGCTTGTGTAGAATGGGCATCATCCTCTGCATACTTTCTGCTGTGTATGAGAAAAAGACAACATCATCTGCATATAACAACAGTAGTACGGTGTATGCACATATTTCAGGGCCCTCTAGCTGCTGCTCTTGCATCATTTCTTTGACCAACTCCTCCAATCTGTCAATACATAGTCCAAATAATGTTGGTGACAAAGGGCAACCCTGTTTAACCCCCATATTACTGTGGAATGTATTTGACAATCCGTTTCTGCCTTTGAGTTGGCAAGTTACCCTCTCATACAATCTGAAAACTGCTGTTTTTAAGTGGTTTGGCACTCTTAATTGGTCCATTCTTTCCCCCAACTTGTTTCTAGGCACTGTGTCAAATGCCTTCTTGAAATCTATGAAGCAACAATAGAGAGGCTTTCCTTGCAACCGGCTCTCTTCCATTAGAACCCGTAGTGTGACCAAGTGATCCACAGTGCTATGGTTTCTTCGAAAACCAGCTTGTCCGATGGCCCTCTTACCATTTAGTTCTGCCCATATACTAAGTTCTGTCTCAATGATTGTGCCAAAGAGCTTGGCCATGGTGGATCCCACCATGATGGTTCTATAATTGGAAAGCTGGTTACGATCTCCACCTTTATATATTGGTTTTATCCAATTTTCTTGCCACTCTGGGGGGAAGCCATTGGCAATTGCATCATTAAGCAAAGAGACTAGGCATATTCGTGTGTAGTCCCCTGTCCATTTTAGTAGCTCAGCCTTTATATGCAATGTATCATCTGCTTTTCCATTGGCCATTTTCTTCAAGCCCTCATTCACATCGTCCAAAGAGAAAATATGTGGGTTATTGTAGTGAGCTATGTCTGTGAATATAGGTAAGGCATGTGGATGGGTGTAAAGTTGCTTGGCATATTGGAGCATTTCCTCATCTGTGAAGTCTCCCATGATTTCTTTTGATCTCCCTTTAGTTTGTCTCCATGTTCCTCTCGGGTTCTTAGCAAAATCAATGGCATCTTGCCACTCTTTGTCTAACTGATATTTCCTCTTTTTTCTCCGAGTAAGTGCATGGAAGTGCTTTTCAGCCTCTTTACGTTGCAAGTCATTTGGCATCTGTTTAATTTTCAGCCTGACTTTTATGCATTCACCATCAAACCATTTGTTTTGTGGTAAACCCTTTGTGCTTACTCTCTTGATCTTTTTCTGTCCCATGACTGTATGTGCAGCTGAGAGTAAAGCCTGTTTCATTTCACTCCAGTTCAGCCTGCAAACATTCTTAATAAGAGCATCAGTGGTGTCAGCATACTCCTCCCTCTTGTCTATGTCCATCCGAAAAGACCAATTCTTTGCTGCCTGGGCTGTAGTTTCTGCCGAATGAGGTATGTGCATTTTGAGATAAAGGGGGGTATGATCTGATTCTGGATATTTTGGGCCAATTATATAATCATGTACCAAATGTACTGCATCTAGTGAAATTAAGGCGTAGTCTATCACACTTGACCCTCCACTAGCTGGGAAACATGTTGGAACTTTTGTATGTGGAAAGAGGCCTGATCCATTCAGCACTATCATATTAAGCCCATTCACTAGGCTTGTCAATGCCTCTCCATGTGCATTTACTTCCTTGTCCTCCGAGTATCTCTGCCACTTGGGGTCTATCTCAATTTCTTTATCTTTGTCATATTCATGTCCTGTAAGTGACTGAAACTGGGTGTCCCCAATGCGTGCATTCATGTCTCCTAGAATCAATACTCTCCCCTTGGAATTAAATTCCACCAAATCTGAGCATAAGTCTCCGTATGGATCTGATGCATCTCTATCATATCGTTGATAGTATGTTGACCCCGAGTGCGGTATGTAGCATCCAACTATGAAAATTGGTAGGGGCTCTGCTTTCACCATGATCCAGATGAATCGTTTGTAAGGGTCATCTTTGCATATGCTAATACTATCTTGTAAGTGTTCTTTGTATAAGCATGCAACTCCTCCTTGCCCTCTTGTACCAGTGTGTGTTTGGCATATCGAATGTATTATGTATCCATTGATTGGAGGTAGTCTATGCGTATCCCTCTCCCATGTCTCTGCAAGAAAGACTACATCTGCATCCTCAAGCACATCATTAAGCCCTGCTCCCTTCTGCCAGGGGAAACCTCTGCAGTTCCAAAACATTACTTTGAGTTCTTTCTGGGTCCCATGAGCCGCGTGTCCCTAGAGGGTGGTGTCCTCTTTTGCCTCTTGTCTCTTCTTGCGTGCTTGATTATGAGTGTCCAAAATTGATTGTGTCCAAAATTGATTAGAGAGAGAGAGAGAGAGAGAGAGAGAGAGAGAGAGAGGGGGGGGGTTGTCCAAACTTGATTATGAGTGTCCAAAATTGATTGTGTCCAAATTTGATTGAGAGGATGCAAAAATGTTAGTAGGGGGAAGGCCACTCTAAAAATGTCACCCTCTAGGAGTAATGGAAAAGGAGGGGAGAGAGAGAGAGAGAGAGAGAGAGAATTGGCGGGACTTAAGTGTTGTACACGTGTCAGACGGCACGTGTTCCCATTACGGACCCAATTTCCCAACGTTGTGAAAATACCGTTGACCGTTAGTATTCGACTCCCGTCCATCGCCCACGCCTCCCTTTGCCCTGCATTTGGGGCTTCATAACGAAGGACGGCAATCACCCACAAACGCTTTTGCTGCGCACAAGTTCTAAGAAACTTGCTCCAGGGGATTTCAAATAACGTCTTCTTATGTCCTCCGAGGGCTCTGCCCATCCAAAACCATCCATGCTTTTCTTCTGCTTGAGTAAGTTACAGAACAGAGCTTTGACAATTATTGCAAGGCGGAGCTTCGTAAGATGGAGAGAAGGTTTCTCTGTTTAGTGCTCGAGATAAGGTGGAAACAGAGTGGGGGAGAGGCAAAGTACTGCTAAATAAACATCAGACGTTGAATGCAATTTTTTGCCATCAATCTTAAAAGCGAAGGCGTTAACTTACGGACAAAATGAACATACCCTAGGGTTGAAACAAAAATGTTCCGACACTCAAATACTGCTTAGGCACTAAAAACGTAAAAAGCAATCTACAAATCACATGAATAAAACTCCAGATCTCGCATAAAGGAGGAGCGCTTTGGACAACCAACTTTCCTACTGTACCTAATCGCTGAGAGTGACTCAAAACTATCGATAACTGGAAAAATCCTTACGGTTGGACTCGCAACTCATCCATACGGAATCATTTGCGAATTGCCAATGGAACAAACCTATAGGGTATTGGAAAACAAGAACTTGTGCGTAAGCCTTCAAAAGAAGCAATTGTTCACACCTGAAGGACCCAACTCGTTTCTTAATAACTGGTATAATCGATTAAGCTTAGAAATGGAGGCCCACATGGCAAATTGAAATTCCAAGGCTAACACGTTCCTACGTGAGCACACAGTGACAACTAAGTTGTACCATCTTTCCACGTAAAGTAATCATTATCATGAATCTCTAAGAGAAACCAATATAGTAAGACATTTTTCCTACCGAGTTTTCAAAAGATCAACGCTACCAAAATTCAAGAAGCCTTATCATTTCCAGCAAGCAAGGAGTTCACAATTGTGTGGGCCTTAGTGGCCTTTAGCAAATAAGCTACCCTTAAGGATCTAGACTAACAAGTATTTGGCAATGCTATGACTTTTTGGCACTAGAAATGCAACTCTCTCCTTCAGTCTCCACCATGTCTTTATGGCATTAGAAGACCACCCTAACATGTCTATGTTAACATGATATAGAAGACTCTTATTAGATTACAAAGGGCTAATTTGTTGAGGCTATTTTTTTACTGCTAAAGGATATTTACAAGGTTACAAAACCATGTTTTTGGCATAAGAACTTAAATGCCACATTATCAAGTAAGACTAAGTTTTGGAGGTACTAATATTAAGGACTGCATTTCAACACACAATAGCAACTAATTGATAAAAGACGTTTAACTATCTTGTAAAAATGATTTCTTCAATGTATAGATGATATTAAAAAATGATATAATCTATTACACTTAACACACATTTAAACAACAAAGAAGCGTTCAATATTTGGAAAACGTTTAAAGAAGATGGAATTAAGAAAAGTTTTTGATTTGCAATATGTATTCACGATGATGCTTAAAATTGTTTGAGCCATACCAATAATCATTTGGCATACTTGTGCTTGGCGTCGGATCTTTGTCTTGTACCACCATCTCTGCCCATCGATAGGGACAATTTGTCTCCCTGTTTTACCAAACACCTATTTAAATAATACACTAAAGCTACAAGTAAATTGTCTCTTCACCAATTGTAAATTCAAACAACAATGTGAGACAAGGGGTTGTAGGATTATATCTATTACTCCTTTTAATGGTAGTTGGCATTGGAATGCACGTTATAGAGAAAACTAGGATACAACTTATTGCTTGGACTTATAGTTTAAGTTACATTGTGTTCATTTTTAAAAAGGCTTGATGCAAATATGGTCTTTTGTAGATTCTCCTAATCAAAAAAATGCTCCCATGGATCAAACGCTCTGCTACTTTGACATGAAACAGTACTACAGCTTGAACACCTCGGTTCATTCACAACCAATTTGGTACACTTACCTCCCATATGTTAGGTCAACGACAAAACCATAAGCAATTCATGTGTTGTGTGTGACGCAAATAGCTGTTTGAGGGTGGGCAAAGATACAATTTCACTATATCCCCACTCAATGATGTTAAGAGACACTATACACCCTCAATCTGAAAGTACAAAATGGGATATTCTCTTCTGTTATGTGTGCACCATATTTTTTTCATACTACTGATTGCCTGGCTTTATAGAGTTAAGTTACATTATGTTCATCTTTAAAACGATTTGATGCAAAGATGGTCTTTTGTTCTGTTGAGATTCTCTAAATCAGAAAAATGCTCCAACAACCAATTTTAAATACACTTACCTCCCATATGTTAGGTCAATAACAAAACCATAAGCAATTCATGTGTTACGTGAGATACAAATAGCACTAATAACTTCCATTTACATTTGCACAAACATATTGAGGGTGAGTAAAGATACAATTTCAGTACATGCCCCCTCTTGAGGTTGAAGAGAGATATTATACACCGTTCATAGACATCAATTCCAACACCACCACAACCAAAAAACCATTTTCGCCCCATCGAAATCTTCGCCCTCCATATTGATGCGAAGAATGTTCAAGTACTTGAGGTGCATGCCCTATGAAAAGTTCCTCTTAAATTATCAATTGTGTCAGCAACATTATCCTCCTGACGCAATCAAGAGAATATGAAAACCTTACCGTGAGTCTCACTCTTCATAAGATGCAATGTTTGTGAATCATGGTAATCCTTTCTTTATTCTTCTTTGCATCTTTGCCGTTACTCGGGTTATTTGCGGACTAGAAAACATGTTCTTAAAGTGGATGACAGTTGCATGCTGCCTCCGTATTATTGGTTTTACATGTGCACCAGAAAGTATTACTTAAATCAAAGTTTATGGGAGCCAACAAAGAAAAACTAAGGACACATAGCAAAACCAAGACTGAACTATAAGTGTGTTGCTTGCCGCTTAAATAACCAAGAGAAAGTTGTACCAGGACTTTATAAGGGAAACTGCACAAGGTCAGTAGAGAAAAGAAAATCCGTGTGCACAGAAATGCTAAGTGAACATGGTCTAATTTCTCACAAGCCTTCAAAGAAGGCACCACGGTCACTTCTAAGTGTTATTTCAACGTCTAAGGGACCTCTGCCACCCACCATGTAGAAGCCAGAAGTATATGCAGGAGGGCATCGTATTCATGACATTATGCCTCCCAAGTATCAAATAATATAGCAAAGGTTGCTGACTCATCTTAACATTTAGATAACATTTGTAAAAAAAAGGAAATTATTAGCCAAAGGCTGCACATACTGTTGTTCAAGCACGTGAAAAATGAAGATGTTCCCATAAAATGCCTCCACTGCAGGTAGTTCAGGGCCTGTGTTTGCCAAAGCACAAATGAAGAGGATAGAGTTACAACCGACCTTTATGCAAAGGAACTCCGTGTGAACTACACAACATACAAGCAGATACAGGTAGCTTAATTATGAAAGGGAACGCGAACGTCAATAGACGTACTACGCTCAAGAAAATAATGCCAACAGGAATTCTTGTAAGAAAGGTTGCAAATGAAAACATGATTAAGATTTAGCAGAAGATGTAACTGCTATCTCAAAAAGTTACCATAACAGAAAAGTTATGAAAAACATGAAGCAGAAGAAGTCTTGTTTATCATTGGAAATCAAACCAAACATGAGAAGGAGACCCATCAGTACTTCATATGAAAATCAAAGCTCTCAAGATAAGGAGGTGGAGATTCGCAGACAAAGAAAAAGATAAGGGGGACGGTTGACGGAAGCTGCCAGACAAACAGGTTGGAAGTCTCCTGCAAAACAAACTCATCACCCGAGATTCAGATGTGGCCTAACCTCTCCACACAATTACATACATCTCTTTTTTAAGAGGTCAAACATGGATTGGAGATGGTACGTCCCTATATTTTTGGGCTCCACTGTCACAGCAGAGTGGATCCCACCATTTTGAACATGAAACGTGAAGTTTGACCTTAACAATCTGAAGAAAATCTTTACATGCTTCTATGTCGAAAGCCATCAGCAACAAATGTAGTGACGTGGTGGAATCTGGCCAGAAACCTGTACAATTTTGAGGTTCTCATTCAATAGTCCAATCATGGAACCTTACAAAACTGCTGGCCAGTAGTATCAGACTGAATGACTAGGCCTGAGTTAAGATGTGAAATCCTTCTAAATGTACACATTGAGATGACTGCTGGAAATATACAATAATGAGGCACCCACCTTCTGGCAAACAATGAAACATATAATTCACTTGAGATCAATATCAACCAGTTCTGGATTCCCCCTTTCATTCTCATTATCAAGCAACTCCATTCCTAGCTGACCTTTGTCTCCAGCTCCAAATGCATAAAGCCTTCCAGAATCTGTGAGAGCAAGTGTATGGGCATTACATGTCTCTGTGTTTGTTAGACTGATCTGCACAACCCGTTCTTGTCTCTCCTTTAAGGACAAGACCAATTCAGGAGATAGCAGGTTTTCATGGCGATGAGCCTGCAAAGAAAGAAGGCATCATTTACCATTCCAATTATTGATAAAGGAGAAGCATATGCAGGGTTGGGGGGAGCATGTTGAGAGAGAGAGAAAGAGAGAGAGAGATCATCAAACAACCAAAATGGTCCATGAGACCCTCAGCTAATGCAGCAACAGATGTGCCAGCAGACAGCCTAGTGCTCTCCAATGTGTGTGTGTGTGTGTGTGTGTGTGTGTGTGTGTGAGGTGTGTGCGTGCATGCGTGTGTTGTGCGTGCGTGCATCTGTGCGTGCGTATGTGTGCGCACGCGCATGCGTGCGACAGAGAAAGTGCTTTTGCCTCCACCATGGCTTTCTCAATCAGCTTGGGCGAATGAATCGCACTGAAAAGTGATGGTGGAAGAGATTGAGACAGATTTGGAATTGAAAATCCCACTCCGACAACAGGTCTTCTTGTGGCGAGCCTTCTTGGGAGTTCTTCCATCTGGGCAACTTTTGGCATGCAAGAATATTGCTCTGGCTGTTTGTCACAGATCTTTGGCTACACGGGAGTCTGTGCCTCATCTTCTTTGGCATCGCTCCCATACTCCTGATTTTTTAAGCTTCCTGGGGCAGCGTTTGCGAACTCAACTTCCAACTACTACCTTTGGAAAGTTCTTCTGGATCTTCGAGATACACCCACCTAGACAAGATTTTGATTTATTTTTTGTTTGGGTTTGCTACTGGGCACTCTGGCTCTATGGAAGGAAAGAAATCATAGTGTCTTTGGTGATCCTACTTTTTCACTTTTCTCTTTCGTCAGGCACTCACTGCAGCAATCTTTCTATGGTTGCTTGCAAACTAAGTACGTAGATCATGATGTCTATTTGTCTTATATTGAGATCTTCTCGTGACATATCCCATTTTGGGATAGTGATTCTGTAATATAAAGCAACAAAAATTTTCACCCAAAAAAAAAGAGAGTGCGCGAGTGTGTGTGTGTGTGTGTGTGTGTAATAGAGAGAGAGAGAGAGACAGAGATTGCATATTTACACTCTCGTGAGAATATTAACTAAAAATAACCAAAGGCTACTGCCACGACAGTTTTTCCAACAAGAAGAGTTGTTCAATTGACCCATCCTTTCTGACACAGAAAACGCCACAATGGGCTCTATCAAGAGACGTATTACATGGACCTGTCAAGCCGATTTCCTGGGCATCCAAGCACTCCCAACAAAAACACACATGCACAGCCTCTCCATGGGAATGTGCTCCCTCAAATCCTAATATTAGATCTATACACCAGTGGTGTCTTTTCCCCTTTGTTAGGGCAAATCTATCCATATTGCAGCCATAGTGATGCCCAATGGTGGATCATAGACTGAAGATGTCTTCTATATGTGAGGTTGCATAGAAGGTCTCGGGCTACCACACAAGCTAAAGCACATGCTTCTCCTGCTGTGCAGATCCACATGTTTCTCTCAATGCCTTAAAACTAGTGCCAAGATGCCATACAAGCTGAAGCACCTACTGCGACTGCTGTCTACACCACTCGTGTGGTCTTGATACTGTTTGAAGCAATCGTCCAGCCTTGTGTGGTGAGAAAATTGCTTCTTGACTTACATGAGCAAATGACTTGGTTGGGCTGAAATATAACCACACAGAAGGATGGGCCTAAAAGAGAGAACCAAAAAGACTGCAAAATAGGTGCAATTTAAAGCAGGTCTTTAATAAGCATGGGACTGTGGAGATGAAGGGAAAAAGGCAGGACAGAGAGAGCAGACTGACAAGAATGCGAACATGGGTATGGGGGTGCGTGCATGTATGGTGCACATGTGTGTGTGTGGGCACTTGCATGGGGGAGCCCATGTGTGTGCGAGGAGAGAGAGAGAGAGAGAGAGAGAGAGAGAATAGCTCACTTTCAAATGGCCCAGACACGCCCCACCACATCCAAAGGAATATACATCTCCATTGTCTGCCACAACTAAAGTCGTGTAATTACCAGTAGCCACATGAACTGCTCTCACGCCCATTAATGCATCTACCACTTTGGGCAGTCTTTCACACTCTTCATTCCCATGACCCAAGCATCCATACCGTCCCCATCCCCAAGTGCACAGACGGCCATCCTGGCCAATCACTGCAGCATGCCATTCTCCAGCTGCTACAGCGATTGGTTTGAGCTGCAACTGCTGGAAATGCTCAATCATGCGGGGATAGAACTCATCCTCCCTTGTTCCATGCCCAAGCTTTCCTCCAAGTCCACAACCTACAGAATATACAGACCTGCACACATTCCAAAGCAGCCATAAGAAGCTTCATGAGACTAACCAACAACTATCCAGCACAAAATTAGAGGAAAATGTGCTGACATAGAGGTTTTAAAGACACTTACATGCCATCGGGTTGACAGGCAAGTGCAAGCAAATAGCAGTAGCCAGCTGCAATTTGTACCACAGGGATGTGCTCCAATGCACCTTTCAGCAAATGTGGTTTCTGATCCTGAGGATCCGTTCCATGGCCAAGCTTAGCATCTGCTCCCCAAGAGAATGTGTAAACTCTGCCTTCTCTGGATAGCACAGCAGTAAAATAATATCCAATTGCTGTTTGCACAACAAAAATGCCATCAAGGGAGTCTACAAGTCGTGGAGTGCTTATATTTTTTGACACAGAGCCTCCATGCTCTGATTCACTAAAAGAATCCTTTCCAAATGCATATACTTGACCCAAATCCGTAACCAACATAGTGCGACCCACTCCTGCAGTAGCTTGAATAACTCGGATCCCATGCAGTGATCTGTAAGTTAGGGAATCAGTCTACTAATGAGAACCAGAGTGTGAGGAGCCAAAGCAAAATGCACTAGGCGATGGGTTGAATTCCCACGCATTGAGAGGTAAGAAACAATCAAGGAACCATGCAGCAGTTCACAACCAAAACAGTTATTCGAATTTGCTACTTCGAAAATAAGCACTAAAGTAATCCTGTAAAGCACTGCCACAAGAAACAGAGTAATAAATACTTGAAAACTTTGTGACAAGGCAGTGGTCACATGTTGACCCTGACTAGGAAATGTCAGACAAAGATGAAAAACAAAAATTCGTATATGTATTATGACCTCAGCAACCGCGGGCGCCATTCTTCCTCTAATGAACCATGACCGAGCTGCCCTGTCCTGTTTGACCCAAAGGTGAAAACTGCACCAGACTTTGTGACAACAATGCTGTGACCAGGACCAGCAACGACCTGACACTTTTCACGTCTGAAGCAGAATTCACTGGCTTTCAAAAACCTCAAAACCAATTTCCAAGATCCTCCACAACGCTGTTTCAAAGCTTCCCTTTCTACCTCATTCATTGGTTTGAACACTGCCCGAGTTTGACACATATCCAAGGCCGCGAGCTCGGCAAGAGACAAGCTCAAATCAGGCAAAAAGTTTGCAGGCGTCTTGAAGAATGAGCATGTGGCCTGCATGCAATTAAGAGACATAATGTTCAAGTGCTATAAAGAACAGAGGATGCATATTATTGGCTTTAAGAACTAAAGAACCTTGCCAGTAGAAAGAACATTCTATTCTAAATTAGACTGCACGCTCATCTGTGTTTGCACATGGTTAAACACTGCTGGCAGCTACCTCCAAACGAGCCAAATCTTCTGGGTCAAGGAAGCATGAACTTAGAACATGTAAAACAATAGAAGGATTTGCTGATAATGGGAATTCTCCATCGCAGGACTCTCCATAACAAATACGCTTCTGTCGTTGAAGGCTTTGCATTTGTGATACAGCAGGATGAGATTGATCAGTAGCATTGAAGTAGGGAAGTGCTGGTGCTGGCCACAGAGCTCCACTTGCCGCAGCATCCATAGTGTCTATAATTGGGTGCCACACGTGCAGTGTGGATTAAAATGAGATTTTACAAACTGCATGTGCTAAATGGCATCAGCGACTGAATCAAAGCAAGTAATCCAACAAACTCAATCTAGCATTATCCATTGAAGAATGCATTCAGCTAAGCTACAACTAGCACTTCATTTCCTTTAGAAGCCAAAAAACCAAGACTTTAATTTATTTGCCAGCTCATTCAAGTTTGCATTGGCAAATCTCTTTGGACCAAATTCGTTAGAAGCCACCCTCACCACCCTCAAAACACGCACCCATAAAACGATAGACTGATATGGATACGAATTCGGTTCCTGCAAAAACAGAAATCATGTGTCACCCATACAGCGATACCATGTATCTTATCATGCAGCAAACTGATTGCGAATATTCTAGGTTGGACGTCCACTTCTTCATGATCTATTGAGACAAGTTCAAGCATCCCTTTATAATGCGAGAATTCACGTGGAAGGTGTCCGTAATTACGAACTTGCAATCCTTGATGTACTCTATCAGTGAACATATTACAGCGTTCAGACATTCTAACTGATGTTTTGATTTAAAGATCATGGCCCTTCCAGTACCAGAGGCATGCAAGGCAAGCTACTATTGAAAGAGAACTACTACCGAACCTATGACGTGATTGCTCATTGCAAAAAAGTACAGACGAGTGAAAGCAAGCAGACCTCTCAAGCAAGTGAAAACTGTCTGGGAATCGATTAAAACTTCCACGCTTATGGCTTTCCGGAAGGTCAAAGACGCACAATGTTTCTAGCATCGTGGTAAAAAAGAACAAATAGAACAGTACGGAATTCATCTGTATGAATGTCAAGTGAGTACCCCAGTTGGTGTCCTTACAAATCCAAGAATCGTGATCTAGTCTCGGCGCGGTTTCCCCTGCAGCGTTATCCGAACAATCTGCCGGCTATCAAAACAGCAGAAGGCAGGAACATCAAAATGGACGCAAATTAACGGCCTTTCTCAGAAATAAAACAACCCCATTTTACATTTTTACAACCAAGCAAACTATGAAAAGATCGGTCCCCTTTTTTATTCCTAGTTTCGGAAAGCCGACGCATTTACATGTAAATATTTCAATCCCGACGGGGAAGATTACTGTATCCATTGTTAAACACGGAACATCCTGTAACTCACAGATCACAATGCCACCCACAAGCAATAGCAAGTACTTTACGACGAATGGAAAAGCTCCTCAAACACGGCAATTGCAGAGAAGATCGAACGGCAATCATGTAATTTGAAGGTCAACCACGGAACCGACAAAAACCACACGAAGAAGCGTCTCATTTAACACGGCAAAGGAAACCAAGTGGCAGCACATCTTAATAAACCCTCCATATCTTGCGCGAATTCGAGAACAAGGATTGTAGGAACAACAAAGGCAAACGCCTTTTTTCCTCAAAGTCTTTTACATAAATATAGATCAAAGGGCCGACAGTGTTGTTGTACATAATTACTAGATCGAGGGCCGACAGAACTCATCAATCTTCAGATTCAAAGATTGTCGAGTCTAAACACTAAGCAGATAGATGACAATTACAAAGGGTGGCCATAAGCACCCGAATCGCTCCAGGAGCCGACTGCTCTTCTTCTCTGTAGTCGGACCCAGAGAAAGGACAGAGACTACGCGAGTGCCCAGGCAGGCAGAATACAATCGAAAATCTAAAATACAAAAAGCCGACGCGAAGTGGACGGAGGGAGGGAGTATCGGGGAGAAGCCATGGGGAGGAAGAGCGAGTGAATCTGAAGAAGGTGTGGGGAGTGCAAGGACATGGAAGCAATCAGAGAAATGGAAGATGAATTGGGTCTTGGGGGCTAATTGGGTCGGCAATGGTGATGGAGGAAAGGCTGGCTATGAAGCAAAGAAAGCTAGTGGTATTACTCGAGCCTGATGAGGGCTTGCTGGACAAGTTGCTTCTCAACCCAAAGGTAAGAAGAGGCAATCAACAATGTGTGTGTCTACCCCGATTTAGATACTGGATACTCGTCTAATAAGGCCAACTTGGGTCTTATGTTTGGAATCAACTGAGCCAATAGATATCTGCCTTTGGGGTTGAGCTAACTATTAGATGTTTAAGGAGGTTGATTGTAAAGTAACAGAGTGGATTTTTCCCCTCTGATATTTGTATGTTAGGCTACAAAGCAGGAAGAGGCTGGGGTTATGGAATGGTTTGTGTGTGAGTGTGAGCACACATGTGGGCGTGGGCAGCAGCCTGCAAAAGCGTTCGCAGCTTTCTTGTGTGCTGGTGTGGTGTGCATTTCTTACTCACCACTCCTCGCGAGCATCGGGAATCCAACTGCCCTCCCGTGTGAAATTCCATGGACTAGCCTACTTCCCGGCCAGATTCCGGTGCGCCTCTGCCAATTAACTCCAACCGTAGGCCGCATTTACACTACAATTCTGCGCACATGTGGTCTCTCTTGGATTTTCTTGAGGAGAAGTGTGACGCCCTGACACTGTGCTCCAGAACCTTTCGCCCCCTTTTCTGCATAATGAGCTGAGAGCTCGCCTTATTTTACCCAAATATTTAATATTTATTTCCTTTTAGCCATTGAAGATGCCTGCACCTTGGCCAACTAGAAGACATTTGCGGGACCCCAGCCACCCATTCATTCATGGTCTTACTTTTAAACATACCAGAAAATGGGCAAGATGGGGTTGGCTGGTTGGGAGCTAGGTGAGGAGCTTCCGTGAATACAATGAGGGAGTAAAACCACATGGGGAAAGACAGGAGAGAGAGAGAGAGAGAGAGAGAGAGAGAGAGAGAGAGATTATTATGCAAATTTACGGGATTTTTGCCACATCATTAGTGAAGCTTGCTCTTGTCAAATTGACCCCTCTCTCTCTCTCTCTCTCTCTCTCTCTCTCTCTCTCTCTCTCACTCTCTCTCTCACACACACACACACACAATATATAGTCGTAGCTCATGCAATGGCAAAAGTGCTCACAAAGTGTTGGGTATGTGCTTTGGTAAAGAGTTTCTTTTTATTATTATTATTCTTCTCTCCCCAACATTTTGCACGCATGCTTCATGCCCTCACCCTTATTTCTTCTATAATTCACTTCCATCTTTATTAGTTATTGCCCAGTACAAACACCTTTGACAACTAACACTCCCTTTCTCATTTTGCTTGAATTTTTAGGACATTGCACTCTCACTTTATGTGCCCTTCACAGACTTATCAATGTGAATTGCTAAAAAGAGAAAGTGAAGATACCTACATCATGATTTTGTATGATTTAATACAGGATCAACTTCATTTATTAAGTTGCAAATGTTAATCAAGAGTTGCACAGTGTTTCTTTTGCTATGTACATAATGCTACTTCTGATCCAATTAAGCCGTATTTGGCATCCAATGACGGTTAATACGATTCCGAGGTCAGCAGATTTACAGAGTGTCGAGGACTTAGAGAAGCACGTGATCATGGAACCATGGACCACGTTCTCATGCTCAGGTGTATCATCGAGGAGGTGAGGGCACGGAAGCAGATGGGATTTCCGCAAGGCATTTGACACGGTTTCGAAAGCCCGCCTCATACGGTGCCTACAGGATTTGGGTTATGACCAGGAGATCATTTGGGCTATCATGGCACTTTATGAGAGAGTTTCAAGCAGAGTTCGGGCAGGGTCTTGGTGGACAGACAAGATCCTGAGCACTATTGGGGTCAAACAAGGGTGTCCATTATCACCTACCTTGTTTCCCTCTACATTGACGAGCTTGAGACAGTGATGCAGACACCAGGGGGGGAGGGGGTTGGTTGCTCTCTTGTGGGCATGTTGATCTGGATATTGCTTTACGTAGATGACGTGGCTCTTTTGTCTTCCTCTGAGTGACAGTAGGATAACAGAGACTCAGATTAGGAGTTCTCTTGTCAGAGGCCATTGCAGATACTTTTGTCGACTGTGGACACATACTTTGAGGTTATTTTGATAGTGATTCAATGGACATTTTGATAGTTTTACACCTACATGTATGGTGGTGTTTATGTAAGTTCATTGAACATCTGAGGAGGATGTATTGTCAGTGATTTGCCATTGTTTGGAGCACATTTCGGGGCTGTTTTGCCAGTGCTTTTGGGCTATTTTATTGCTGATCTGTGAGCATTCTCGGGGCTGATTTGGTTGGGCATTGTAATTGCCATTTTGCTGGTGTTGCAGTTGACATACGGGGTGATCTGCTCGATGTATTTTGTCAGCATTTTGGGGCTGATTTGTTACCATATTCGGAGCTGATTTTATGGCATTGTGTTTGCCATTGGTCAGGACATTACAATTGCTGTTGTTGCTGTTTTTATGACAAAACAATCATTTTCAGGACTGAATATCTATTTCCTGGTGTGGAATTGCACTTTGTGCCAAACTGGGAAGTTGTAGTTCACAGAACATACTACAACTTTGCTTTTGGAATCAAGTTGATCTGGTATAAGCTGCAGTAGTTACAGCCTCTGCAAGACCACAAAAAGTTGCAGTCTACTGTCTATTTGTGGCATGTGCAAGAAGCTGTTTTTCAGGTGAGAATATCTGAGAATCCACAAGGATTTGGCCCTTGAGGTCAACCGATAAGTTGTAGATTTTTTTTAAGCTACAACTTTGCTGTTTACAGCTTTGTCATCTACTCTTTCAGTGAAAAGATATCGCTATTCAAAAAAAGGGATAGCGTGTTATCTTGCCCAAAGTGGCTGTGAGGTATTGTAGGAATTTCTCGAATTTCTCTTGCACAACAGTGAATTGGGAACTCACTTCAGTCTAAGGGCATTATTGGCATTTTGGCAAGTCACTTTGGCACATTTGGCAAGTGGTGAATGCTTGATTTTGTTGCCAAAGGATTGCACACTTGAGGTGATACATTGGTGATGCAGTAAATGCCATTTCGATGCATTATGGATTTGCATTAGTGGATGCCGCATTGATGTTTATGGATAGTTGAGCTCGGCTCCTATTGCCATTGGTTGAGTAGGCATTGCTCATTTGGTTCAGTGCATTTCTTACTTGGATTGCCAGGCATTGGTAGGTTACTGGGTTGCATATATTCTTGTTTATGCCTCTTTATGGCTGAGTGCTTTTGAGCATTGGATCAGCTAGTTTATTTGGAGACTTGATTGGTTTGGACAACACTATTTTTTGGTCATTTGGGTTGCCTATTGCACTATACTGTTCTTTGGTTGTGAGCTATTGTGCCACAGATATGGCATCTATAGCTGGTAGTGCCCTCTTTGATATTGAGAGGCTAGATGGATCAAACTTTCAGTATTGGAAAGAGCAGATTTATGATGTGTTAGTGCAGAAAAAGCAGCATAAGCCCATTCAATGCAAAGGTGTCAAGGTAATAGCATTAAACAGAGTGATTGGGATGACATGGATGAGCAAGCATGCTCTATCATTCAGTCACCACTCTCGAAGTCGGTCTACTTGCCGGTACAAGATGGTGTACAGGGTGTAGACTGCCATGCATTTGAGTTCTATACTCATATATGCTGGATGTATGACCATGATAGTGTTATGTTATAGCATGATGGGTTGAAATGCCCTGATATGCTGAAATACAGCCTTGATATGCACTCCAGAGGTAGATCTATTGGTAGAAACAGGTCATGTTCAAGGGGGAATTCCAAGAGCAAGTCTAGCTCTCGGACTTGTGTTAGATGTTTCTATTATGGAAAGTATGGCCACATGAAAAAGTATTGTTGGAAATGGCTGAGAAAATACAAGAAGAAGAGCAAGGTTAAGAATGACAGGAAGAAGGAGAAGAAGCATGTTGAGCTTCAAGGTGTGGATGCCAGGGTTTCCACTGACAGTAGCAGTGATGAAGGCATTCTTTTGTTTATGTCTGACACCGTCTTCTTGGCCACTGATGTACCCATTCTCAGTGATTGGATGTTAGATCCATGTGCTTCATGTCATATGACCCCTCATAGGTCATGGTTCAATGCATATCAGGAATGCATTGTGGAGAGTGGTTTGATGGGCATTGATCATTCTATGGATGTCTATGTTTATGGGGATATCCACCTTGTTATGCCTAGTGGCTCTATTCTTGTTCTACAGAGGGTTAGACATATACCACGACTTGCTACAAGCAAGATCAGTACTGGACAGTTGGTTGAGGCAGGTTATCATGTCTCTTTGGGTGATCATGCATGGAAGATTGCTAAAGGCAATCTGGTTATGGCTAGGGGATCACGGGTTGGATTCTCTTATGCATTGCATGTATCAGGTGTCCAAGATAAGATGCTTATGATTAGTAAGCAGCCATCAATTAGTTTATGGCATGCCAGACTTGGACATATGTCTACTGCTGGTATGGAAGCCCTTACAACATTGAGATACATTCCTGTTATGGATGTCTCTCAAATTTTATGTCATGATTATGATGATGATCAGTAGTCAGGATCCTCTTTTGTGAGGAAGACAATCAGTGAGAGATATGTTGAGCCATTGCAGCATAGTGCAGTTTGTGGGCCTATGCCTACCGTTTCATTGGGTGGCGCCTCTTACTTTGTGACATTTATTGATGCTACTACAAAGTACATATGGGTATATCCGATTCGGCAGAAGCATGATGTCTATGATACATTTCAGCGCTTCTTGGGTAATGCTGAAAATCAGTTAGGAAAGAAGCTATTGAGCTTGATGATTGATGGTGATGTAGAGTTTACCTCTTCTAGATTTCAGCATCTATGTGATACATTTGGTATCAGGAGGGTGTTGACCACTCCTCATCTTTCTGCTCACGATGCCTTGGCAAAAGGCATAAATCGAATTCTATTGGACAAGATTGGTAGCATGCTACGGTATGCAGGTCTTACCGAATGCTATTGGGCTGAGGCATGTAAGACAGCTGCATACTTGCTTAACACGTCACCCAGGAGATCTCTGAATAGTAGAGTGCCATTTGACTTCTTGACAGGCATAGCACCATGTTATGAGCATTTACGTGTGTTTGGCCGCGAGGCTTATGCTCATGGTTCCCGATCGAGAAGGTGTATCTTCCTTGGATACAGTGAGTCCAGTAGGGACTACAAGTTATGGGATTTTTCAACTAGAGAGTTGATACATAGCCATAATGTCTATTTCAGAGAGGATGCTATGTTTAAACAGCCTAGGATTGTGGAGAGTAGGGCAGTGGTATTCCAGGAGGGTGTAAGTGCACTAATACCTCCGAATTCTTTGCAGGGGCAGCCATATCCCTTGGAATGGGAGGTTTTTCCCACAGTGAGCAAGTTATAAAGTTGGGGTAGCCATGATTACTTTCTAATTTTGGTCAGAGACGGTCAGATATCTCGAGTATGCCATAGGTTTATACTCCTATGGAGATTGTTGATGCATCTTCTATGGACAGTTACAGTTTACTCCCAGGATGCGGAGTGCCTCTTGTAGATGAGGATGAGGCTATGCATGGTGAGGAGGATACCTTGGCTAATGATGCCCAGTATAATCCATTGGCTGGTTATGCCAGGACATATGTGGTTTCTGCAGTTATTGACTCGGGTCATATTGCGCATGGGCAGGAATCATTGATATGTTTGCTTCGTAAGTGCCTCCGTGGCCAGAAGCAATCCCCTCGAGCTTGGCTTCATAGGTTTGTTACCGTTATGAGAGCTCAGGATGTGATGCGTAGTGAGACAGGTTATGGTCTCAGTATTTAGGAGGTTGCTATCCTTCTGAGGGGTTACTTGCCATATGGTTCCTTATGGACAGGGATTCTTTGCAGTGGGAGCTGCATGGTCTTGATGATGTTTGTCAGATACTTGGTTGTTTCAGTATGGAGAGGGGGAAGATACTGAGTACTCCATTGCCTATATTGGTACTTGAAACACTGCAGGTTCGACGATCACAGATCAGTTGAGCAGCAAGTTATGGTTGATATGATAGCCATAGTACTTCATGCATCCATGACTGTATTGAGACTTGGTTCTCACATGTTTGCCATTGGGGCTACACTTCCGGTTCTTGCTTCCATTGCAGTGGGAGTTGGTAGCATGATTATGGCAGAATTTGGCAGTAGGGAAGCGGTTGTGGACATCAGGTCCTTATGCTTCCAAGAGCAGCATGCAGGTGATGTAGGTTGGGTAGACCAGTAGAGTTCTATTGTAGGGCATGTGCTTATGGTCACAGGTGGTACAGAGACATTTTCTTTGCACAGTGACAATTCGGGTGCTATGGACTTAGCACAAGAGCACGTGGTGGTGAGAGTTCACTCTCCCAATGAGATCTGGCATGAGATCTTAGTTGATAGGCATCTACAACTTGTCATTTTCTATCCTACAAACCTGATGTCTGCTAGCAGCTTATCTTCTATGCACTTTGCACATTGTAAAGTGCCGATGGGCATAGGATAACAGTCTGGTCATCTTGTTTTTCAGCCTATGGCTGATTGTATTATATGTGTACTATACTCCCTTAAAGACACACTGCCTTTAAGTGGGAGGTTGTTGGGGTAAAGGGCAGTGTGCCCACCCACTTATACAGTGCCCATGTATACTCATATATATATGATAGAGGAATACTCTGGAGTAGCTTTTGCTCGACCACTTTTGGTGTCTCCTTATCTCTTTGTGTGTGCTCTCCTCTCCCACAGTAGGGGGGGTAGCGAGCATAGTTTGGGGGTTGGGAGGCAAAAGGGTAAATAGGGAGTAGTTGGGGATTAGTTAGGGGGTGTTGAAGTATAAAGGGGGAGAGGGGAATTGGGAAAATTAGGAGAGGGAAAAATAGAAAAATTAGGGAGAAAATAGGAAAAAAGAGGGGAAATTAGGAAAAAATCAGGGAGAAATTAGGGAGAAAATAGGAGAAGAACTAATAGGAAATTTAGGATAGGAAAATTAGGGAGAAAATACGAAAAAAGGGGGAAATTTGGGAGCACAAAAGGGAGAATTAGGAAAAACTAGGGAGAGGAGAAAATAAGGAGAGTTGGGGAGGGGAAAAAATAGGGAATTAGGAAAAAATAAGGAGAGGAGAAAATACAAAAAATAGGAAAATTAGGAAAATAATAAAAATTACAAAAAAATAGGGAGAAATAGTAAATAATTAAGGAAAGTTAGGAAATTAGGAAAGAATTAAAGAAAGTTAGGGGGAAATGTAGGAAAATTTAGAAGAACATTAGGAAAAAATTAGGCAAAAAATATGGAGAAATTACGGAAAAAATAGGGGGTGGGGGAAATGAGGGGGGGGGCTAAAGTAGAGAGAGGTAACGGTGGATAAGGTCAATAAAAAAAGGCTTTTCAAAAGGGTAAAAGCTTTAAAAAGTTAAATGTGTGAATGCAAATGGGGCGAAGGAAAATATGTGTATGTGTGTGTGTGCGCACGCATGCGCATCATAATAAAGGAAGAATTGGTGTCATCAGGCATCATGAGAAGCATAAGGGAAGTTTTGAAATAGTTTATGTGCAAGATGTAGTTGGACAAGAGTTTTCCACTTGATTGGGTAATGTGTTCATAATTGGTTTGTTCCTCTAAGAAACAAGATGGATGCAAAAGATGTTAAGGGAAGCCTAGATTTTTATGTTGGGTGGTAAGCTACAACATAATGTTAGAACTTGAATGTAAAGCACTGTGGTACATACTTTGGATAGTCTCCAATGATGGGTTAAATTTCTAGCTTTGCTACAGCCTTTGATATCATCTTTGAATTCTATGTAAGTTTCTAGATCCTATCATGTTGGGAGATTACCCACCAATCATGCATAAGTTGGTGGGAGATCCTTTGCCTTAATTTTCAGAGGAGGAGATAAAAAAGGTTCAACATTCAATAGATTTCTTGGGTTGTAAACTATCAAGTGCAAGGTCGAAGAACCAGTGACACATCCATCCATGTGAACAAAAGATCACCATTTATCCCAATCATTTGGAAAGCTCCAATGCATCAAACTGAGAACGTGAATGTAAGGAATCTTAATGAAAGCTCAGATAACTCTTATCAAGTTTCCTCCCCCTTTTCCATAGTGCATATACATAGATACGTGTACACACAAATAGACACACATGCATATACTAGCATCACATGCACACAAAATTACACACACATGCTCAAGCACGTGTGTAATCGTGTAAGTGCACATGTGCAAGCGTATATGTGTGTGCCTATGTGTGCACACATGGGGTGTGTCTATACATATGTACATGTGTATATTGGTTCTCTAGGCATGTGTGAGTGTGAATGCATTTTTTGATGTGTGAGCAAACACACAAAGTTACACATGCATGTGTCTACCACTGAGAGAGAGAGAGAGAGAGAGAGAGGGAGAGAGAGAGAGGGGGGGGGCGAGGAATTGGGGGTGGGGGGGGGAGAGAGAGAGAGAGAGAGAGAGAGAGAGAGAGAGAGAGGGAGGGAGGGAGGGAGGGAGGGAGGGGGGGAGAGTCTGTTTCTCAGTCAAAAATCCATTCAAAGGCTCAAACCTTTGATTTTTGGATTATAGGTCAATTGCAAGGGTTGACTCCCTATTTCCCATTCATCGGTTGCTATTTTGGAGTCCCAGCAGAAGAGATATAATTGCAGATTGTCTTGTTGAGTCTGATTATGCAGTGATACCCATGTTTTGAGGCATCCTAGGTTCTATTTTCACTAGTGCTCATTGCCATGGGGCCATGATTTTTTGGATATACCTTATACATATCACTCTGGTTGCAGTCTGCTGAGCCATGTGTGCTCATTTGTGGTTTGCATTGGGTTGCAATGGATGCTTTATAGGCCATTTGGATGCATTGCAATTCTTGTTGGATGCACTGATAGGCCCAGATTGCCTTGTGGGATGCTTTAGTGATGGACGTTTAGCACACAGATGCTATTTTATGCTGAGGGGCAACTTTGACATATTGTAGTGGATGGACAGGTTGTGCTATGATTTCTTGGATGAGATTTTGTTGATGCATATGCTCATGGACAACATTTATGCTTGAGACATTTTGGCACGTATTGGCATTGGGATTGCCATTGCAGTTGGCATTTTCTTTTGGGCTAGATTTGCTCATGTGGATGCATAGTATATGCACATGAGTCTATTGCATTTTTTGATGCTTTGAGCCTTTGAGGTTTGGTGATATTACCTTCCATTTTGGCATACACATTTGGGTGCACCTGGTATTTGGTGTGATTTCTCTCTTGCAGGTACTAGCATTTGGGACTTTGTTTCATTTGCATCATGGCATCCTCTTCCATGTCTGAAAAGAAGTTTTTCAGCATTAAAAAGTTTGATGTGCTTATTCAAAAGAAGCAGATTAAACCCTTGGCAAGGATTGGAGCTAAGCCTTCACATATGTCTGAGGATGATTGGAATGAGTTGGATGCATTAGCAAAGTCTACTGTTAGACTTCATCTTGTAGAGTAAGTTTATTTCACAATACTATGGAAGATTTGTGGAAAGTTTATTTCACAATACTATGGAAGATTTGGGGAGGAAATTATGTGCCACTTATGAGAAGGAAACTGCCTCTAATAAAGTTTATCTCATGAAGAGGTTGTTTGAGTTGTAGATGAAGGAAGGGGTCTATATTGCTTCTCACTTGAATGATTTAAATATTATTTTCAGCCAACTTCAAGCTCAGAAGATGAATTTTGATGCGGAGACTAAGGCAATATTTCTCTTGTGTTCATTGCCATCCTCATGGGATACCTTCCATACAGTTGTTAATATCTCTGCACCTAGTGGAGTACATGTGCAAAGGGGCAGATCATAGTTCAGGGGGAAGTCCCAAGAAAGAGGAAAGTATTGTAGCAAATCTAGGGCACGGAACATTGAGTGTTACCATTGTGGCAAGAAGGGCCACATGAAAAAGGATTGCTACAAGCTGAAAAGAGAGAAAAAGAATAAGAAAAATAATGCAAATTGGGGTGCAAATAAGAAGGAAGAGAGTCCAAGGGAGGACAAAGGAAAAATGAAGATTGACGAGATTAATGTAGTCACTGATAATAGTAACAATGACATTCTCTTCATGACTAGTCTACCTGCAGACTTATCACTTCAGATGATGCATATTCCGAGGATTGGATTTTGGATTCTGGTGCTTTATTCCATGTTACTCAATGGTTCTCCACTTATGATAGTGGAAAGACAGGTTGTGTGCATCTTGAAAATAACTATGCATGTGACATCATGGGAGCAGGTGCAGCAGGTGACATAAAGTTTTCTTTTGCAAATGGTTCTACATTTGTTTTGAAAAATGTGACACATGTGCCTAAGCTGACCAAGAGTCTCATTTCAGTGGGTCAGCTAGATGATGCTAGTTTTTAGACCACCTTTGGCTTTCAGAGTTGGAAAATTCAGAAGGGCTCTATGGTTTTGGCCAGGGGTGCCAAGTGTGGGACTTTGTATCCCTTACATGTATCATGGGTGTCTCATCATGTTGTTGTAATAACCGAGCAGCCAAGTACTTCTATGTGGCATTGCAGGTTGGGGCACATGAGCCAGAATGGAATGAAACTCTTATGCCATCTGGTGAAAGTGGAGAGATGGGCTATCATCTTTGGGAGCAAAGAAGATCATACGAAGCCATGATGTGGTCTTTAATGAGAAGAAAATGCATAAGACACCCATGAGGGATGTGGAAATGAGGAGAATCACTTTCTAGGATGTGAATCCACCTGAATATGTTGATAGATAGCCTTGCTATCCATGCACCAAATGTGTAGGAAATGGTGCCACCAGGTACTCCCACAGGTACATAATCAAGGGCAGATGATGGACCATCTATTGGTGGAAATGATGAGCCAAATGTGGCTAATATGCAGGTGGGACAACAAGCTGAAATGCCCTTGAGAAGATCATCTAGAGTGTGTAGACCGCCTGAGAGATTTGTTCTAGGGGCAGACTATGTGATGATTGCTGATTGCGGGGAGCCTTCTTGCTACAGAGAGGCTATGATGCATGAGGATCAGAGCAAGTGGGAGTTTGCTATGCAATCAGAGATGAATTCACTCATGTAAAAGAAGACTTGGGACTTGGTTTCTTTGCCACACGGAAAGAAAGCATTGCCATGTAAATGGGTCTACAAGATGAAGGTCACAGGTGATGATGTGCCTAAGTACAAGGCCCGTTTGGTTGCTAAAGGGTTCAAGAAAGAGAAGGGTGTGGACTTTGATGAGATCTTCTCTTCGGTTGTGAAGATGACCACACTTAGATGCGTACTTAGACTTGTGGCAGTAGAGAATATGGAGCTTACGCAGATCGATGTCAAGACAACTTTCTTACATGGGGATTTGCATGAGGGAATTTACATGGTACAACCGGAAGGCTTTGAAGAAAAGGGCAAAGGGCATTTTGTTTGCAAGCTGAAAAGGAGTCTCTATGGACTTAATCAAGCACCTAGAGAATGGTATCAAAAGTTTGATGCTTTCATTCGGTCCCAGGGTTTCAGAAGAAGTGAGATTGATCATTGCCTCTACCCAAAAAGGGCTAAGGATAATAGGGTGATACTCCTGGCACTTTATGTGGATGATATGCTATTGGCTAGCAAGAACACTTATGAGCTAGATGCATGGAAGGCCAAGTTGCATGAGGCCTTTGACATGAAGGATTTGGGACCTGCAGGTCATATTCTTGGTATGCGCATCTTATGTTGGGGAGACTTATGTATGCAATGATAGCTACTAGACCGGACATTGCATTTGCAATGGGAGTTGTTAGCCGGTATATGGCTAACCTAGGAAAGAGGCATTGGGAGGTAGTTAAGTGCATCATGAGGTACATGAAGGGTACCAAGGAGATGTGCATCTGCTTTGGCAGATGCATGAAGGGTACCAAGGAGATGTGCATCTACTTTGGCAGAGGAGAGATGCGTGTACTTAGGTACACGAATTTAGACTATGTAGGGCATGTGTATAGCAGGAGATCCACTTTTGGTTATGTGTTCACCTTTGTAGGTGGTGCAGTGTCATGGATGTCTCGTGCACAGAAGTGCATTTCTTTCTTTACCATAGAGGTCGAGTATGTTGCAGCCATAGAGGGTTGCAAGGAGGCTATATTGTTTGATCGACTAGTGGGAGATTTGGGGATTTATACAAGTGTACTGACATTGCATAGTGATTCCATGAGTGCTATTCAGCTAGCACGGAATTCGGTCTTTCATGCAAAGACCAAACACACAGAGGTCAGGTACCATTTCATCAGGGATGTATTCGAGGACAAGCGCATAGAGCTTGTCAAGGTTCATACAGATGATAACCCTGCAGATATGCTGATGAAGGTCTACCTAGTCAGCGATTTGAGTATTGTCATGCATTGATGTGCATTGGATAGTATGTCCACTGGTTGTTATCCCTTAAAGGCACATTGGCCTTTAAGGGGGAGTTTGTGGGGGTTAAAGGCCACTGTACCTTAACCCCAGTTATGTGCAATACTCAAACACATATATATATGGATGACATAGAAGATTAGGGTCTTTAGCATCCACCAAAACTTGTGTGGCTCTCTCTTCTGGCTCTCCCTCTCTCTCACCCTCTTCCGTTCCACTTTCGTTATTGAGATCTCTCATTAAGATGGCTTTGGAGGGTTTCATCCGTACCCTGAACAACGTCTCCACACTATTAGCTTCCTCCATCTACAAACTATAGAGTTTGTGTTTTAACATGTCTTTGGAGTGTTTCATCCACACCCTAAACAATATCTCCTGAATAGTCCAGTTCAGAATAGCTGCAGTTTTACCTGTGTCAATGTGATGGAAATAATCAGTTCCAAGTGCCCGTCCCCTTAAACCAATGGCCTTCTCATTCTTGTTCTCCCATGCTAGTATTCGATCATCTTCACGACAATTGCTTTTGGGCTTCTTCTCGATACCTGCAACAACACTCCATAATCCTTTTGGGCTTCTTCTCGGTATCTGCAACAACACTCCATAATCCTTTATGCATAAAGACCAATCGTGTAGCTAGTTGCCATGATGACTTTTTTTCAACATTGAGTTTAACAATGATACTCTCAAAAGCCTTTTGCTTTTTCATGGATTCCATTTCCACGTCGCCAAGGAGATACTTCTCTAATTCTCGGCACTTGACAACGATTAGACACAAACACTTGACGGGCTACTGAATCGGTTCAGATCTGATACCAATTTTTGGGTTTTTGAGACCTCTATACTCAAGTATCACATTTGATATAATAACTCTCTAAGCCCAAGTTGCAGTTTACACATAAAATGACGTTATAAATCAGAGAGATATCGAATTGAGATAGCGTGATCAAAATTAATAGAGCTCATATCTCATGCGATAAGCAACTAAAATCACATTGAAGCATTTCATACAAAACCATCTTATATTGAAGACTCCAGGAGGGACAAAATCATACTCAATACTGTGGACATGGGGCCTCAACCCAACTAGGCTTATTGGCCTTACAAGACTACAGATACAAAACTATAGACCCTAACATAGAGCAGCTGCTCTTATTTCACTAGTCACAGACACGTAAAGATGCTTTAGTTGACTCTCATAAGAGTTGCAAGACGACGAACTCTCTACAGGCTCATGACTTGAAAAAGAAGGACATCACCGCCATCTCTCCACAATTATAGAAGATCGCCAAGTGGTGAGCATGCACAAGCTAGTCGCCCCGACTGCCAATCAAATTGCACTGCCCTTGCATGCACCAATCCTATTCCTTCAACCTTCGACGTGTCCAAGCCAACCATCATTTGACACCTCACAAAAAACAAGGCCCATGCTAAACCTTTGAGAATGAACACCCATGAAGAATGTTTGCCATTTTTCCACCCCATGAGGAAACATACCCAACAACTGAGCATAGAGCCAAGCCAAGAATTGCCTATGGTGGAGGGGGTCTTGAAATTTGAAATTTGAAATTTAATTTCGTGAAATTAAAGACCTTTTAAGATCCCACCTTGAGACCCGGCGGAGCGGGCCTCTAACCCACTGTACATGGGTCTTGCTACTCGTGCCTCAAATCCTAATGTGTATCAGCGTAGGCCATGGGTACTGCGCCCTTCTCGCTTAGCCAAATTCTTGTATGCTTTTTATTTTCTTCTAATATAAGCCAGATTTTATTTTAAAAAAAGGAGAAAAAGAGATAAGAAGACGTGTAATTGTGAGTCCATATTTGTGAAATAATTAAAACATATCCATATCTATGGAAGACCAAAAGGGCATAACATATCATTTGTAATATGTGAATAGGCGTAAGACATCTCTTGAAGCCTATTTGTTCAAATAGAAAAAGATGTGAGAAATATACCAAAATATGAAAGGAGTCTAGTGTGATAAAGAAGCATTAAGGTTCATATAGTTCATTTGACTCTGATAGTCAATAAAAAGGTAACAAATGTCAGGATTGAGGGCGCATACGTGTGCATTTAGAAACTGGGCACACATGCAAGTCACAGGTAGCCTTGTCGGAGATCTCCTCCATTACTCTTAAGGTCATGTTTTAAAGGAGCATTGGTCATCCTCGTTCCCCCATGGGAAGCGCTTCTAGCTTGAGAGAGCGTTGGTCATCCTCGTCCTCGTTCCTCAATGGGAAGTGCTTCTAGAGAGAGAGAGAGAGAGAGAGAGAGAGAGAGGGAGGGAGGGAGGGAGGGAGGGAGGGAGGGAGGCAAGTTGGGAGGCAAGTTGACGTGATGCCTTTGGTAGCCTTTGTAAGTTTGGTGTAGTACTCATTAGTAACAGCCAAGCACGTGTAGAAAGTTACAAGCAAAGTACGTTTGAAACATAACACCAATACTATAATCTTCATGGGCACGACTTAAAACAAATAATTTTATATCTTAGAGGTATTTTTGCATTGGCTTTCCAATCAAACGTTACAAGTTTTTATACAAAGTAGAGTCAAAAAAATGACTAATAATGAAATAGTGATGGATAATGGGGTGACAAGGGCGACACGTGGATCCTGGTTAATGCCAAGATTTGTGTTTTATGAGGGAGTTCTTTTATTTTTGCTTGTTAGCTATGGTGACCTCTGCAGCAATGGCGGTGGCGATGGCGGCTCCTGCTGCCTCTCCTTCTTCTTCGTCTTGTACTGCGGCTATGGCCTTCGCCTGTCCTCCTCCTTCTGCTGCTTCCCTCAGGAGCCTTGGCTATCGCTGCTCCTCCTCCCTCGCCCGGAGCGCCCTCGACTCCCAACCAGCTTCCCTCCATACCCCCTCCAAGCTCCACCTTCCCTTGGCTCCCCTCTCTCGTCCGCTTACTCACTCTTTCAAGCCCAGATTCGCAGACGATGAGCCCCGCAAGGGCTCTGACATCCTCGTGGAGGCGCTGGAGCGGGAGGGCGTCGAAGACTTGTTTGCTTACCCCGGGGGAGCTTCCATGGAGATTCACCAGGCTCTTACCCGGTCCAACATTATCAGGAATGTGCTGTGCAGGCACGAGCAGGGGGAGGTGTTCGCTGCGGAGGGATATGCAAGAGCCTCCGGCAAAGTGGGAGTGTGCATTGCCACTTCTGGTCCTGGGGCGACGAATCTCGTGAGCGGTTTGGCGGATGCATTGCTGGACAGTATTCCTCTGGTTGCCATCACGGGACAGGTCCCCCGGCGAATGATCGGCACAGATGCCTTCCAAGAGACCCCCATCGTCGAGGTGACCCGATCCATCACAAAACACAACTATCTCATCATGAATGTGGAGGACATCCCTCGTGTCGTGAAGGAAGCCTTCTTCTTAGCGTCCTCTGGAAGGCCAGGTCCTGTGCTCGTTGACATTCCGAAGGACGTTCAGCAACAAATGGCGATACCCGACTGGTCGCAACCTATGAAGCTTCAAGGGTATCTGCAACGTTTGCCAAAACCTCCCGAGTTCTCGCATCTGGAGCAAATTCTTCGTTTGATTTCTAATTCTCGCAAACCGGTGGTGTACTGCGGAGGGGGTTGTATTAACGCAAGCAAAGAGCTGAGAGAGTTCGTTGATCTGACCGGAATCCCCGTGGCGACTACTCTTATGGGTCTCGGAGTCTTCCCTTCTTCTGATGAGAGGTGTTTGCGGATGCTTGGCATGCACGGTACTGTTTGCGCAAACTACTCAGTGGACAAATCCGATCTGCTACTTGCGTTTGGAGTGCGCTTCGATGACAGGGTGACAGGCAAGTTGGAGACTTTTGCCAGTCATGCAAGCATCGTACATATTGACGTGGATTCGGCTGAGATTGGCAAAAACAAGCAAGCGCACCTCTCTCTTTGTGCTGATATGCGCCTTGCTCTCGAAGGTATCAATGACCTTATTAAGAAACGACAGTTAACCTTCAACTTCTCTGCATGGATGAAGGAGCTTGCGGACCAAAAGACCAAATGGCCGATGACCTATCCTTCGTTTGATGATCTTATCTGTCCGCAGCATGCCATTGAGGTGCTTCACGACCTCACAAAAGGTGATGCCGTAATCACTACAGGCGTTGGTCAGCATCAGATGTGGGCGGCACAGTGGTTCAAGTACGACAGACCAAGGCAATGGTTGACCTCAGGCGGCCTTGGTGCCATGGGTTTCGGTTTGCCTGCTGCATTGGGTGCTGCCGTCGCCAATCCTGGGTTACCCGTTATTGACATTGATGGAGACGGAAGCTTTTTGATGAACATTCAGGAGCTGGCCACGATTAGTGTGGAAAAGCTACCCGTGAAAATCATGGTTCTGAATAATCAGCATCTTGGTATGGTTGTACAGTGGGAGGACAGGTTCTACAAGGGGAACAGAGCTCACACTTACCTTGGGGATCCCAGTGACGAGGAAGCTATCTTTCCAGATTTTTGTAAGATGGCCGAGGGATGTAAGGTACCCTCTGCTCGAGTCTCCAAAAAATCTGAGATTAGAGGTGCCATTGAGAAAATGTTAGAGACACCAGGGCCTTATTTACTGGATGTCATCGTGCCTCATCAAGAGCATGTACTTCCCATGATACCAAGTGGAGGCTCCTTTAAGGATATTATTACTGACGGAGACGGTAGAGTAAAGTATTGAATATCTAGCTGGCGAGGGTAGCGTGCATAGTGAGTGGGTAGAAATTACTCTCTTGCCTTGAAGTTCTTTAGTGTGCAGTCGATTCAAGTTTTTTAATGTGAGATTCGTAATGCTGAGGTTTAAAACATCATTCAGCTTGCAATTTTATTTCTTGAATGTGTGGGGAACATAATCACATTGCACTTTTGGCCCTTAGCTATCTCTTAAGTCGATTGCAATTGTTGGCATTTCTAGGCATAGTTGGCATGTGCTTTCTAAGTAATTTTACATCATTGTAGGAAGCAGTGTATAAGTGGTTCCTTGAGTTTTACATGTTTTAAATGATTCATTTAGAGAGAGAGAGAGAGAGAGAGATTCCTGTTTTTTGATCTCTTTTGTTTCTTGATTTGTTTGTTTATTGTTGCTTAGTCACCTTCTTCTTTTCTTCTTTATTTCTTGTTATCTTTCTCTTTCCCTTTTGTTATTTGACGTATTTTAGTAAGCACTGGGTTTGCCCAAGAGACTCTGCGGGTCCTTAGAAACCCATTACAGCTGCTTATACTTGGACACTGATGATGACATAAGCATTGCTTTGCTTGCTAGGTATGTCTACCTTTTATTGTTTTTTTTTTTGCTACCTCATTCTCTTCTCTTTCATTTTATCTTTTATTTTCATTGTAGAATTTAGGATTGTAGAACAACAAAAATCTGAAATTTGTACGATTGGATATAGTCTAGTCTTACAAAGGTATATATAGTTGGCATATTGATCACTGGTATTCCGGTAATATTCAATGATTTCTATTGCCATATGGGCTGTGCTTTTATTTCCATGTGAATTGAACATGGCACAGTGCAGCTCGAGTATTGATGTAAAGTGAGTCGCTGAATAATTTTGTGCTTTAGCCTATGCTTTGTAATGTAGCTGCTGCAAGTTTTTTTTCTATCTTGTAAAAGTTTTTAGTGTGTGCTGCTGAGGTCATATTGTTGAGCTGTTAAGGAAATCTGTATGAATCATTTGAGATTGAATATTGGATCTATTTAGTCTTATGAAGATATATATGGGACTCGTTACTATGTTTATTAGCTCCAATAAACTGAAGCAATTAACAATTCTGGCTTTCGTCTCTGGAAGTTGCTTGTGAACATTGCTATGGCCCCGAGGTCATAGCATGAACTGGCATTAGTAGTGGGTCAGGGTCAAGCAATGGACTCTTTAAAAAGGGCTGATTAGTACTCCTAGCGTATGGGTGCCCTTAGGACAAGAACACCCTTGGGTGAGTCTCTCTCTCTCTCTCTCCCTCTCTCCCCTATCTATCTATCTATCTATCGAATGAGCTGTGCACTCATTTGCAGGGATCCCTCCAGATAGACTCCTTGGAATACTGGGCCCTTGAGGAGGCCTATACCTAGTCTCACCCAAAATTGGACTGGTGGACTTGCATGGTATGGTACATGGGGGTTACGGGCAGGAACACGGTGCAGTCTTGGTTAATCTCAGGCTTGGAGACGATCCTTTACATTGGATGTATTGTTGATTAGTGAGCTTGCCAGGTTGCCCAATCTTGTGTTTCTTATATATGGTTGTTTTGTAGGACTTGGTGTCAGATTATAACCTGGATTACACCCAAGCTTGGGCCTACTAACCCTTGCCTTGGGTGCTCTGATACTGAAATATACGACCCCAAGGTATCAGGCCATAAATCCCTTACTTAAATCCTGGTCTACTTCCCTATTAACTCACTTACCCCTAGAGGAAGTTTTAAAGTATTATCAAAGGGCCGCAAGAGGAGCTTTTTGGTTAGTACACCCTTTAGTAGTTTGATAAAGAAAAATATATATACTAAGGATCGTGAGGCGTGGACATATGATTATTACTTTGCACCTCCATTCTATCAAACAAAGCACAATGCCTTTAGAGTCATATAATTCTGTGTTTTTAGTTTCTGCTTTTAAAAATAGGATGGAAGAGTTGTTATGCCATTTTTTCTAGGCGCCTGGAAAATATATGAGGCCCTGGCAGTAATTTAGTTGAGGCTTATTTAATTTCTTTCTGCTGACTATCAAGGCCTTTGCATTCTCAAGAATGGTGGTTGTCATATTGATGCCACTTCTTGATTTAGCCATGTCTCTTTATTGGGCACTGTCACAAAGGCCCATGCCCCAAACTAAACTTTTCGTTGTTTCATTTCAATAGGTATCCTTTCATAGTTATGACTATGGTGAGAATGAACAAACAGTAAGTAGTTGCAGGTGGTCTGATTACTTGAGGTCTATAACTCGCCACACTTTGGAGCAGGAAGCTCTTTATTAGTTGTGCGTGCATTATCTCCCATCTGCTCTCTATAGCTGTAGGAGGAGAGGAACCGCAGCATTATCATCGCCCATCTGCTCTCTGCAGCTCTAGGAGGACAGGCAGAGAAGCACTACAACCGTCTAATGTGTTACACTATGGCGTCACTTTAGGTCTCCAGTCCCCTGCATTGACTTCTCCACCTTCCCCTTCCCCCTTTCCCCCTCTCTCTATCTCTTTGGAGCATGAAGCTCTTTTTACTATCGTGCGCATGCATTATCGCCCCTCTGCACTCTTTAGCTCTAGCAGAAGAGGAAGGGAAGCATTATGGCCACCCATCTGCTCTCTGCAACTCTAGGAGGAGAGGAAGCATTATGGCCTGCATGGTTTTATTACCCTCAATGAGATGAGAAGGGCAACATGCTGCCTGAATATCACCTAGCATTAGTGGAGTTATTTTTTTTTGAAAGGTGTGAGTGGCATAGAAGTCTTACCCCAATGTGGTCAGCCTTCCCCTAGAATCATTCTCTTTATGTCTCTGCTCTATCTGTTACTTAAAATCTTGTAGATTCTGCAAAGCTCTTCAGACTTTACTGCTCTACTTGCTCTGATTCAGTTTCTCTATCTGAGGATCCCAAAAGATTTTGGAGCTCCACTAACTTGTGATGTCTATAAGCGGTCAGTTTGTTATTGTGGACCATTTAAGGTTTTCTGTGTGATTGTAACATGCAATGGTAAATGATTGTGTAATCGCAGCAAGACCTTAATTAAACCTTTGTGTGAGGCGTATGCGTATGCACCATACAGAGGAAGAGAAAGATTAGGGTTAGAGAGCATGTAGACGACACAAGATTGGGTCATGTACCCATTGAGGGCCCCCTTCCCCAAATAGGTAAGAATTTGCTTTTACTTGGAGAACTGCAAAATATACAAATAACACTCCTTCAGAGAGCACGGGATGCAACTCTTTGAGAGCTGACCCACAAATGCAAATGAAGCAACCAAGACCAACACTGCCCACACTGGAGATGTGGACCACTGTGCAAGGTTATTGAAGAGGCTTGTGCTGTCCCCGGGCATGCAATGGAGCTGCATGAGTGAGAGAGATGAAGGGAAGATGGAAATCTGAGATATGGAGCTTGAAAGATCTATATGGAAGCTGAGAGAGATGGAGCTAAAGAGAGCTGATGATAGAACTGAGAAAGAGATGAAAACTGTAAAAGAAAGCTGCTGAAAGAGGAACTTCAAACCTTTACTCCGAGCCGGGTTATGATGCAGCGTGGACACCTTTCTGGATCTCCCTTAGGGACTGCTGAACTGATGGTTGTCTTGCAGGGGACTTTTGGAAGGGCTAAGGCTCTCTGGGCTTGGAGGAATGGATTCTGTTCTGAGGGAAATTTGAGGGCAGCCAGCCTCCCTTTATATAGGGGGCTGTGGGTCACATATCCGTGTGTTACTGAGGTCAGATATGCCGACCTAGAAACCACTGTAATGATGTCTGACATTGAGACGTGGGTCGACGAGGAGTCAGATGCCTTTGTGAAGGTGAAAGACAGATGAAGTGTTTGGTATCTTCCAGGTGTGTGGCTGTTGATACTGATAGGAGGGTGGATTCCATGGAGCCCTGGGGTTTCATGTTCAGATGGATTACACAGTCTATTGGTATGTGCCTCGATGAGGTGCATGGTTTGCTTTTAGAGCAAGCACACAGGCAGTACGATGATCTGATGTGATTTCAGAGCAAGCACACACTTGATGTTCTTCATTTGATGATTGGAAGGAATCTGCCTTCTTCGAAGGCAGAAGGGGAAGTGTGGGTGCTTCAAATCTCGGACACAGATTGCTGGAAGGTGATGGAGAAGGTGTACTGAAGCCAAAAGAGTACTTGCTTGAGAACTCAGTAAGAGTTCATGGTCTAGGTTATCTGGAGATATTCATTGGTTGCGGACTTTGCCAAAGGAAGGATGGGTTGAAATAGACCCTCAAAGCATGGTGCCTAGAAGACTCCAGGTTGTCCACTCATTATGAGGGGGACAACTAGAAGATCATGGCGGCTGGATTGCTCGAGTTCAAAGGCGAGAACGAGATTGAAGGTGGTGGTGCTAGGAGGTGGTACCAGAGATGGACCTATGCTTCAGGATGGTGTGCGGAAGCGGAACCAGACCTGGTGGAGCAGGAGCCACTGGATGAAAAGCCAGGAAAAGATTTCGACACCAAAATGCTCCAGAGGACTATGACTAGGGAGTTACTGGAGCATCATCATCGATGTGTTGGCATTGGGTCGAGATGTGTCGGTGAGAGGGGGTGTTGGAAATGTCACCTCCCCATCTGTAAGCCCCCATATGAGGAGAGCATGGGGGAGGGAGACCTAGGGCAGTACCCCACATAAAAAAAGAGAAAGGGGCTGCCACATGGACCAGAACATCCAGAAAAGTGCTGACCATGTGGGCAGGACATCCATAAAAGTACCTGGAGCCATCTGGGAGAAAAGAGAGATGTGCTGACCAGAAAAAGAGAGAAAGGGGCAGCACATCCAGAAAAGTGGATGCAAAAGGGGCTGCCACATGGACCAAAAGTACCTGGTCACCACATCCAGCAAATTGGATGCAAAAGGGGCTGCCGCATGGACTTCGCACATCCAGAAAAGTATCCGGAGCCATGTGGGAGTATGGATCAGCACCATGGATAAGGCGACTGGCAGAAGCAGGTCCAGGAGCAGATCCGTGGTGGTTTGGAGCTCCAGACAGAGGCAAAGAGTGGCTGTATGATGGCGACACATGGCAGGATGAACCCGGGTCAGATGCGCCTGGGTTGGACAGGTATCTAGGCAGGTCTATAGCCTGCAAAAGGGGCCTGTCGATGGCAGAACAGCAGCAGCAAAGTGTTAGAATGACCCAACAGAGGGTACGCACAGCGGAAGACTGATAGAATTGCCCAGGAGCTCACACAGTGTGGTGTGGGGTGTGGAATCACAAACTTCTAAACTTAATGTGCATAGAATAGATGTGCAGACTCATCAATAGACAATGAACCAGCCAGATAGAGAAACCACTAAAATAATATATTTCCGACGTCCGTCCAAAGCTATGGATACAATACAAAAGAGAGATAGATCCAGAGTCCCACAAATGGTGTGGTCCTCTGATCTTACCACAAGGTACTCCTCCTATTTGCTGGCTATCTCTAGACTCGAGCCCGCACACTCCACCTCAAGCGTAAGTAGACTTTCTGTCCAAAGATCTTCTCCACCTTGCTGTTTGGAAACCAGCCTAGGTGGGCTGCCACTCGAGCTCAGTCTGGAGCTCCTTCAGGGTCACCTTCACCTCCTGTAGATAGGCCCAAGGCGAGCCTGCTGTCTGCTATCAGAGGGCTGCCCCTGAAGATATTAAATGAGGCCTGAGGCCTCTCCTTTTATAGGCCCTCAAGAGCCCCTTGTAGTAGCCGACTGGCAGCCCCTTAGTGGCCGACCAGTCTGCTCAAAAACCGACCCATTGTGGGGTCCACTGGCCGACCTAGCAGCCCTCCCCATGGGCCATTTGCAGGGCCGACCTGCCACGTGGCATTGTGCCACTGGCCAGGGCTCTAGTGCCCTAGATTCAGGGCCTTTTGCAGGCCCCACACCTGCCCATAGCCTCTGCCATCTGCCCTGCATCTTTCTTCATGTAGGCACTTTCCTGCTGCAGCATCCTTGCCTCCTGTCAGGCCTTCACCAGCCCTGTACAGCCACATATGCATACCGTACTGTTCCGTACTGCTGCGCCATCTGTTCTTGTTGGAAAACCCTGTGCAATCAGGCTGCTGCAGGTCCCTGGATGTCCACGTGTCTGCCCCGAACATCAGAAGCTCCATGACTTCCCAGGTACCCTTCTTGTTAGCGCATTGGCCCTGTCTGGATAGCTGCCCACATGACAGCCTGTGTGCTGCCCATGTGGCAGCCTCTACCTTTTGTTGTGTGCTGCCAACATGGCAGCTCATATGCTGCCCATGTGGCAGCCCCAATATCCCCTGGTCTACCTCCCCCATGCTCTCCTCATATGGGGGCTTACAGATGGGGAGGTGATCATTCCAACACAAAGGGCAGCCTAGCAGCAGCCCAAAAGGGCCTGGCTAGGGCTCTTATATAGGGCTGGTTGGACCAGCCTCCAACCAGCCAACCAGGTCGGCCAGCAAGCAGACTGGTCAGCCAGTCTGGTTGGCCAGGATGCTGCTGGCTGGTCGGTTTTTTGCAAGCCCTTGAAGGGCCTATAAAAGGAGGGTCTCCAGCCCTCATTCATCATCCAACAGAGCCGCAGTTGAGGGAGCAAAAGGAGTAGCAGATCAGCCACCTGTGGGCCTCTATCCAGTAGGAGACCAGTGGGCTGTAGAGCTGCAGACCTAGCTCAGAGTGCTGCCCACCTAGGCTGGTGCAAAGACATCACGGTGTTTTGGATCTGGATGGAAAGTCTACAGGAGCTCAAGGTGGAGCATGCGGGCTCTGAGTCTATAATGCCTCTTGAGGGCTGTGATGTTTTGTTGGGTATGCCTTGGTGTCACAGAGTTCATGCTCTGAGTATATAATGCCTCGCAGTTGAGGGAGCAAAAGGAGTAGCAGATCAGCCACCTGTGGGCCTCTATCCAGAAGGGACCAGTGGGTCGTAGAGCTGCAAACCTAGCTCAGAGTGCTGCCCACCTAGGCTGGTTCAAAGACATCACGATGTTTTGGATTTGGATGGAAAGTCTACAGGAGCTCGAGGTGGAGCATGTGGGCTCTGAGTCTATAATGCCTCGAGGGCTGTGATGTTTTGTTGGGTATGCCTTGGTGTCACAGAGTTCATGCTTTGGTGGATACATACAACCGGAAGATCTCTCTGGAGCATAGAGCGAAGAAACATGTATTGGATGTCAAATTGCGCAATGAACAAGATAACCATCAAAAATAGATTTCCCATTCCAAGAAAAGTGAATTTTTCTTGGAAGGGATCCATTACTTGGGGCATATAATTTCCAAGGATGGAATACAAATGGATCTGGTGAAGATCCAAGCCATCTAGTATTGGCTAGAGCTAAAAGTTGTGCATGAAGCTCATAGTTTCCTAGGCATGTGATCATATTACAGAAGATTGATTAGGCATTTTGCGGATATCCTCGCTCCACTTCATGACTTAACTAAGAAAAATGCAGCTTAAGATGGGGTGCTCCATAGAAGAAAGCATTCACTACTCAAAGAGAAGCTAACCACAGAGCCAATTCTAATAGCTCTTAACTTGTATCAGCCTTTTGATGTGGGTTGTGATGCTTGTGGAGAGCGTGTTGGGTTGCATTGCGCCAGAATGGTCATGTATTGGCTTATGAAAGTCGGAGACTAGAGGATGCCGAGGGATACTTGGGAATCTATGAAAAGAAGTTACTAGCTATGATTCATGTCCTCCATACATGGAAACACTATCTTTTGGGTGCAGACTTTCCTGTAGAGACTGGTCACCAAAGTCTGAGATATTTCTTGACTTAGACTAAGCTCTCTAAGAAGCATATGAAATGGGCAATTATGCTATCAAGGTATAATTTCCATATTGCCCATACTCGAAGAGCATAGAATAGAGTGGCTGATGCCTTGTCTCGAAGATCTTAGGTCGATAAGGTGACAATTGCTTATCACAGGGATCTCAAAGACATGAGAGAGCAATATGCAAATGACATAGATTTTGGTGAGATTTTGCAACAAGTGCAAGAGGGGCAGTCCACCACTCATTATTCCGTGAAAGATGGGTATCTAATGAAAAATGGCTACTTATACATCACTTGAAAGATGGGTATCTAATGAAAGATTATGAAGGAATGCCATGCATCTCCATATGCTGGGCATAGAGAAATTGCAGCTACCACTCAGGCACAAGATAGGTATTTTTATTGGCCAACTATGCAAAAAGATATACACCAGCTCGTTATAGAATGCCTCACTTGTCAAAAGGTCAAATATGACAGGCAGAAGGCACCTGGCCTACTTACGCCTCTTCTCGTGCCTCAAGCACCATGGGGAATTATTGCAATGGACCTAATTTTTGATTTGCCAAGATCAAAATCAGAGAATGATAGGATTTGGACTATCATGGATAGATTTAGCGAGCAGGCTCGCTCATTCCAGTATGCAAAACTATAAAGGCAGATCATATGGCTAAAGCTTTTATGGCATAGATCTTTAATTACCATGGAATGCCAAAGTCATTTGTCAATGATTGAGATCCTAGAATGATGAGTCGATTTTGGAGAGCCCTTTTTAATAACATGGGGACGTATCTGAATTTTTATTCTTCTTTCCATCCCCAGACAAATGGTCAAAGTGAAGTAGCAAATTCAACAGTGTTGGATCTATAGAAATGCTATGTGGTTGACCAAAAATCAGATTGGGAGAAGTACCTTATATTGGTGGAGTTTGCATATAATAATACTATTCACAGCTCCACAAGGAAAGACCCCTTTGAGGTTATTTATGAAAAGGTGATTCTGCCACCTATCCTAAGGACCAAAGACGAGATTTTTGCAATTGATCAATATGTCAAAGACCTCATGATAGCTTTCAGCTAGGTTTGGATAGGCATAGAAAGGTCTCAAGAAAAGCATAAGAAGGCTGCAGACAAGCACTTGAGACAGCTAGATCCCCAGCAAGGGAATTGGGCACTTTTAAAGTTAAAAAAAGCTATGATCCGCAAGATTAAGGGCAAAGAAAAAGTGTATGCAAAGTTATCTCCAAGGTATTATGGCCCTTTCAGGGTTACATATGAGATTAATGAGGTTGCATACAGATTGGCACTACCAAAGCATTGGAGGATTCACAATGCCTTTCATGTATGTCTTCTAAAGCAATATCAAGGATTGGAGCCTCATAGAGTCAGCAACAAAAGATCCACAAGAAGCGGATGAGCTGGAGGAGGTCCTTTTGCCAGAGCAAATTGTGTACCATACTATATGCAAAGGCCCTCAGGGCAAGGAATTTTACAGGCACCTTGTAAAATTTAAGAATTATTCGGCATAGGATGCCAAGTTGATGGATGAAGACATGTTATCTGATCATCCACAGCTCTTGGATATTTACAAGGAAGTTTTTTAATTGAGGTTAATTGAATAGAAGCCGAGGGGGATGTCACCAAGTTGTAAATACTCCAAGTCAACGTTCCAATTGACCATTTACTTGATCATAATTAAAGATTTCTTCATTTATTTAATTATGTTAGAAGAGTTTTCTTTTATTGGTCAAAATATTGACTACGGTCAAAGATACGTAACTCTGGTTAAGTAAGCCTAACTCCAATTAGGGAGACTTGGCTTAGGCGAAGAGGGTTAATTACAGTTAGCTAGAGCATTACATGGTTGACTTTGATCAGAGAGTGTTGACTTTAGTCAACGAGACTTGGCTTATGCGAAGGGGGTTTACTATGTTAACCAAGATGTGCCAACTTCGGTTGGAGAGACTTGGCCATAATTAAGGCGCCTCGACTGTCAGTCAAGCCCCTTAATTATGATCAAGATGGTTGGCCTTGATCGACCAAAGAAATTGTTCTATGTTATGTACACATGTTTGCTTGGTTGGGACAGGACGCCCATGACTAGGATTAGTTCACGGATTATTATTTGCATGCAAAGTGCATACCATTAATGGGTGCCATGGTTGTGTGCTTTAGTTAATTGTTTCAAGTACCAAAAGCGATTGCAAACCCAAGCAATATGGAGCTTAGCAAGCATCTAGGAGATCACCCACGTGACAAAGTGCTTCGAAGACTCGAGAGTTTTCCCATTGAGGCATGTCATTAGGACTTAGTCTAGGATTTGGACAAGTGGCATGTTGACAAGAAAGAGAGCTAAGAGCTCTTTTGTAAAAAGGACTCGTGTATGTATTTGAATTCAGCTTGTGTGTTGAACTAAATTTTGTACTCAAAATTTCTCTTGATAATAAAATAGAGCCACAACGATTTGGAAACCCACAAAGTGCACGGAATCCAACCTTCGCTCATCCATCTTTGATTGTTCCTTTGGCCATCAAATGGCACTAGATGCTTGTTTTGCTCAATGTATCAGTAGAAGTGCAAGCACTTGTACTTGTGGATAGAAGATAGACAAAGCAAGCAAAGTTCTCATAAAGAATACCCACCCAGTCACAACATGCAAGCCCATTGGATACCAACATCATAAATTGCATGAAATACATCTCACAAAACCATAGCCATGAAGTTAGGGAGTTTTAGTTATAGCATTCTATTTGAAACTTTCTTCCAAGGTGGCTCCTTAGAAGCTGCATCTTGGATCTACTAAATTGGATCATTGGGCAAAGAAGAACTTATACTTGATCCAAATGGCATAGAGTAGTGCAACATGCAAGAGCATATTATAGTAGTGCAATGCCAGCTATGCAAGGTGCACATTACCTAGCCAACAATAATAAATGTACGATTCAATGGTGATGATGACGAGAAGACTGGGAGATATAGAGGAGCTAGCAATATCAAAGATTGGGAAACTACTCAAGAACTAGCAATCCTTCATGAATACAGACGAACAATGAAGGAGTCCATAACAATAGGACTTGCAAGTTCACATGAAGGAGTAATGTATCAAGGTGAGAACCATAACAATAGGACCTACAAGTTCTATGAAGGGTTTGCTCACAAGAATAGGAAAGGATTTCTCTTGAAGCACTACAACAAATAACGAGTGAATGTGAAAAGCAAATCTAGAAGTAATGCTAAGGACTGAGTGAAAGACTATTCAGAAGTGACAAGCAAGATTGAGTCACGGAGGAGGAATCCTAGAATGGTGAAAAACGAATGATGAAGGTGTAATGTATCAAGGTGAGAACCGTAACAATAGGACCTGCAAGTTGTATGAAGGGTTTGCTCAAAAGAATCGGAAAGGCTTGCTCTTGAAGCATTGCAACAAATAACGAGTGAATGTCAAAAGAAAATCTAGAAGTAATGCCAAGGATTGAGTGAAAGACTATTCAAAAGTGATAGGCAAGATGGAGTCACGGAGGAGGAATACGAAAAGGTGAAAGACTATTCGATGTGATGAAAAGTATAAAGCAACGGACTTGGGAGAGAACAAGCAAGAAAGAGTCACACAAGAGGATAGAATGATGAAGTAGCAAGCTTGTCAAGCTATTGATTGATGAAGAAGAAATAGGTTGCAGATCTAATACAATAGGTATTGACCATCAATTCACAAGTCAGAAACACATATGAGCTTTCAAAATTGCATGCAAACAAGCTTCTATCCAAATGAGACTCCAAACATGCATGCAATACAATTCAAGCTTTTAAACCTACAAGATTCTAAATGAATGAGTATAGTAAATAAGCTTCCAATGAATGAACAGACAGGGAGAAGTGACCTGCAATTGCAAATCAAGGAAGGAGATCTGGTTCATGTATACTAGCTTTTATGGAGATGTTGATAAGTATAAATCCACATTTCTTTCCAAGGGATATGCTCAAGAGTATGTAATGGACTATGAATCGACCTTTGCACTAGTAGCAAAGATGGCTATAGTCATAATCCTTATTGCTCTTGCTTCACACTTTGATTGGCCTATCCACCACCATATGAATGTCAATAATGCTTTTCTCAATGGATGTCTAGATGAAGAAAATCAAAGGGAGAACAACCAGTGGACATACTATCCAATCTCCATCAATACACGACAATACTCAAACCGCAGACTAGGTAGACTCTTCATCAACATATCTGTAGGGTTATCATCTGTATGACCCTTGACAAGCTCTATGCGCTTGTCCTCAAGTACCTCTTGATGAAATGGTACCTGACCTCAATGTGTTTGGTCTTTGCATGAAAAATCAAATTCTGTGCTAGCTGAATAGCACTAATGGAATCACTATGCAATATCGGCACATCTGTATGAATCCCCAAATCTCCCACTAGCTAATCAAGCCATATAGCCTCCTTGCAACCCTCTGTGGCTGCAACATACTCAATCTCTGTGATAGACAAAGCAACATACTTCTATGCTCGAGGCATCCACGACACTGTAACACTCGCAAAGGTGAACACATAACCAGAAGTGGATCTCCTGCTATCCACATGCCCTGCATAGTTTGAATCTATGTACCTAAGTACATGCATCTCTCCTCTGCGAAGCAGATACACATCTCCTTGGTACCCTTCATGTACCTCATGATGCACTTAACTTCCTCCCAATGCCTCTTTCTTCGATTAGCCATTTATAGGCTAACAACTCCCACTACAAATAAAATGTTTGGTCTAGTATCTATCATAGCATACATAAGACTCCCAACTGCTGATGCATAAGGAACCTGGCCATCGTGGCCCTCTCCTCATCTGATATGGGACTATCTGCCTGACTCAATTTCACATATGGAGGCAATGGAGTACTCACTGCCTTCCCCCCTGCATATTGAAACAACACTTTTGTATTACACTCATTAACTTCTGATACCATTCTCTAGGCGCTTGCTTAAGGCCACAGAGACTCTTTCAGCTTGCAAACCAAATGCTCTTTGCCCTTTTCTTCAAAGCCTTTCGGTTATACCATGTAAATAATCCCCATGCAAGAAAGCTGTCTTGACATCCATCTGCATAAGCTCCATATCCTCTGCTGGCCACAAGTCTAAGTACACATCTAAGTGTGGTCATCTTCACAACTGGAGAGAAGATCTCATCAAATTCCACACCCTTCTCTTGCTTGAACCCTTTAGCAACCAAATGGGCCTTGTACTTAGGCACATCATCACCTGTGACCTTCATCTTGGAGACCAATTTACATGGCAATGCTTTCTTTCCATGTGGCAAAGAAACCAAGTCCCAAGTCTTATTTTTCATGAGTGAATTCATCTCTAATTGCATAGCATACTTTCACTTGCACTAATCCTCGCGCATCATAGCCTCCCTGTAGCAAGAAGGCTTCCTGCAATTAATAAGCATCACATAGTCTGCCCCCTAAAAGAAATCTCTCAGGTGGTCTAGACACTCAAGCTGATCTTGTCAAGGGCATTTTAGATTGTTGTCCCCCCTGCATATCAACCTCATTGGGCTCACTATTTCCATCAATAGATGATCCATCATCTACCCTTGATTGTGTACGTCTGGGAGTAGGTGGAGGCACCATGTCCAATTTGGTGCATAGAAAACTTGTTTTCTATCAACATATGCAGTTGGATTCACATCCTAGAAAGTAATTCTTCTCATCTCCACATCCCTCTTGGATGTGTTATGAATCTTCTTCTCATTAAAGAACACATCATGGCTGCATATGATCTTCCTTGCTTTTGGATCCCAGAGACGATAGCCCATCTCTCCACTTTCACCATAACAGAGAAAGATGCATTTTCTAGACTTAGGATGTAGCTTTTTTTGAAGCTCTTTTGGCACATGTGCATATGCCTCACACCCAAATATATGCAAATGAGAGTAAGAGACCTTCTTGCCACTCCATGTCTCTTCAGGAATACCACCATCCAAACTCTTACTAGGTGATCTATTGATCTCATGCACTACATTCTTCATTACCTCAGTCCAAAAACCCCCAGAAATACTTGCATTGGAAAGCATACATTGCAACCTTTCCTAAATGGTGAGGTTCACGTTTTCTATAACTGGATTTTGCTCTAGAGTACGAGGGGACGTAAGCTCCCTCTTGATCCCATGTGTGTATCATAGAAATGCTGAAACTCATGAGAGAGATACTCTCCACCATTGTCAGCCCGTAGGCATTTAAGTATTCTACCTAACTAATTTTCAACCAAAGCCAACCATTTCTGAAATACCTGGAACACATCGCTCTTCTGAGCCATAGATTGAGCCCACACTTTCCTAGTTGCATCATCAATGAATGTCACATAGTATTCAGCCCCGCCTAATGACCGTGTAGGCATGGGATCACACATGTCTGAATGCACCAAATCAAGCTTTTCAAGCTCTTTCTTTCCCCTTCTTTTATGGGCTGATTTAGTATGCTTCCCATAGAGACAATGCTCAAAATCAAAGAAGAAAAAACTCAAATGTAGTACATAACCCAAATGGCATAAGAGTTTCATTCTATTTTCGCTCATATGGCCCAATTGGCAATGCCACAAAGAAGTACTTGGCCACTTGGTTATTGTAACAACATGACAGACACCCTTGATACATGTAAGGGATACAGAGTCCTGACTTGGCACCCCTGGGAAAAAGCATAGAGCCCTTCTAAAATTTCCAACTCCCAAAACCAAAGATGTTTTGAAAACCAGCATTTTCTAGCTGACCCGCTAAAATGAGACTCTTGGTCAGCTTTGGCACATGTCTCACATTTTTCAAAACAAAAGCGGACCCATTTGCAGAAGAAAACTTCATGTCACTTGGCCCCCACTATGTCACATGCATAGTTATTTCCAAGATGCACACAACTTATCTTTCCATTGTCATATTGGAGAACCATTACCTATGGGGAGTAACATGGAATCTTTGTAGGTAGACTAGACATGAAGAGAATGCCATTGTCACTATAATTAGTGACTACATTGATCTTCACGATCTTTGCTTTCCTTTGTTATTCCTTTGACTCTCTTCCTTGTTATTTACTCCCCAATTTGCATTGTTTTTCTTAACCTTTTGCTTTCTTTTCAACTTGTAGCAATCCTTTTTTGTGTGGCCCTTCTTGCCACAAGGGTAACACTCAATGTTCTGTGCCCTGGATTTTGCTACGAGAGTTCCATCTTTCTTGGGACTTCCCCTTGAACTATGATCTGCCCCTTCCAACATTTCAGGCTACATCCTTCTTGTTGCCATCCATAGACTTCCATCTAATCTCCTCGATCAACAAGCTACCCACAACATCATCAAACTTTAGTACTCCACTAGGTGCAGAGTTACTGACAGTTGTACGGAAGGTATCCCATGAGGATGGCAATGAACACAAGTGGAATATTGCCTTAGTCTCTGCATCAAACTTCAGCTTCCGTTGGTTGAAAATAATATTGAATTCATTCAAGTGAGAAGCAATGGAGACCCTTCCTTCATTTGCAGCCCAAACAAACTCTTCATGAGGTAAACTTTACTAGAGGTAGTTTCCTTCTCATAAGTGGCAAATCTTTCGTAGTCTTCTCATTTACTATTGTGAAATAAACTGACTCTGCAAGATGAAGTCTAACAACAAACTTTGCTAGTGCATCCAACACATTCCAATCATCCTTAGACATAGCTGCACGCTTAGCTGCAATCCCTTCTAAGGGTTTAATCTACTTCTTTTGAATAAGCACGTCCCTTATTCACTCTTTCCATAGAGAAAAGTTTGTTCCATAAAAAATTTTAATGTTGAAAAACTCCTTTTCAAACATGGGCAAGGATGTCATGATGCAAATAAACCAAAATCCCAAATGCTAGTGCTTGCAAGAGAGAAATCACACCAAATATCAGGTGCACCTAAATATGTATGCCACAATGGAAGGTAATATCACCAAACCTCAAAGGCTCAAAGCATCAAAAAATGCAATTGACTCATGTGCATATATACTATGCATCCATATGAGCAAATCTAGCCCAAACGAAAATATCAACTTGCAATGACAAAATAATGGCAAATCCAATGCCAATAAGAGTCAAATACCTCTAGAATAAACATTGTCCATGGGCACAAGTATCCATAATGTCTCATCAAAGAGAGCATAGCACTATCAATGCATCAACAATTGCAATGTGTTAACGCTATCCCTCAGTAGAAAATAGCATTTGTGTGATAAACGTCCATCAATAAAGCATCCCACAAGGCAATCTGGACATATTAGCACATCCAACAAGGATCATAATGCATACAAATGGCCTGTAAAGCATCCATTGCAACCCAATGCAAGCTACAAATGAGCGCACATGGCTCAGTTTGCAACCAGAGTAACTGCATAAGGTATGTCCCAAAAATCACGACCCCGCGGTAATGACTACTACTAAAAAGAGGACCTGAAATCACCACCAAGGGCCACTTGTCGAGCCCCTTATTCACTCCTTCCAGCTCGTCAAGCCTTGCAACAACAACCTCATCGACTCGGTAGAGCTCTCCACTTACATGGTAGCTCCATAGAGATGAGCGCCACGACTCAGTTGACTCGCAACAAGGAACTGCAGCACGGCTTTGCCCAACACCTGCTCTCGATTGCCTCAATCAACTCCATTGAGGGGCGATTCCAGCAACCCCAGCCTCTCAGCTCCCATCCCACGTCAATGACCACCATATCCCACTGTAAACGGGGCTCCATGCTTCGAGGCCTTCTCCACGATGGTAAAGACTTTTGTTTGCCGCCTCAGACAATTTTCGGCATTCAAGAAACTAAAAAGAGTTACAAGTACTTGGGTGTGAGGCAAAGGCCATGGGGAAAATGGGCTGCCGAGATTAGAGATCCATCGAAAGGGGTAAGATTGTGGGATGGGTACCTACGATATGGCAGAAGAAGCTACTCGAGCTTACGACAAATTTCACTCCGCGTCTTTAAAATCGCAGTCGTTCAAAGGCTCGAGCGGTATCCCCTGGGTGCTCTTATCAGATAAGCGACACAAACGTTGGCCTTCCCAATTGTCGTCTGCTACGGCTATCTCTATGCAACGTCCACAAAAGTGCGAATCCCTGCAGTGCCCAAATGATGGGTAGATCTACTGACTCTGCTCCATTACCTCCAACGGACGGCTCTCCATCAACGAAGCCCGCTCTCCAAAGCCTTGAATGGCCAAAGTACTTGCTCCCCTGCCAACGTCTCAAAGCCTCACAGCGCCAACATCCTGTAACATCCGTTTGCCAGGTTCTCATACTCCAAAGTGCACTCGCTCTCCTCTCAGCGCCCTCTATAGTAAGCTCGAGCCCTTCTGCAAATCCAGCTCTTCAACCAGAGCTCACGAGCTCCTGGCTCTTCACACATGCATCACCACAGTCGAAAGCTTCTCCACAGCTTCAACATCAACGAGCTGGCTCAGCAACCTCTACACACAGAGTGGTCTCCAACGACAATCAGCCATCTAGACGAGCAAAACGACCTGCAAGGGACCCCTGAGCTCCTCTCCAACGAGCACGCGCTGCAGCCCAAGATCTCCGTCACCACGCCCATGCGTCCAACGTCGATGCAGAGAAGCAGAGATTTTCTTCTCCTCTAAGGTTCAGTAACCTTGAGACACGTGGCAAAGATAGAAACTAATCATGGTTAATTGACTTGACCTTGGTTAAGTACGACCTTGTGTTAAGTTGCTAGTTAGATTAAATTTGCCATGGTTAGGTTATTGAGGTTTGGTTAAGTTTCTACCACTTGGCATAGGGTCCCTTGCCAAGCACAGTCCTGCAAGCTGCATATGAATGGCTCTGCCACATCATCAAGGCCCCCCTCTTCTTCACAAAATCTTCGACAAGCGGTAACTTCCAATCCAGGAAGAATTTGGACACACTTCAAAAAGGAGAAGTGATCGTCTTTTCGAGCTCTAAGCACCTGTTAGATCAAAAGAATTGTTAGCAATTAGACACTACCAATATTGAAAGAAATCAATTGGTAAGACCTTTACAACACATGGAAAATCGATGCATGAATGCAAAAAGAAATCCAGAAGCACAAGTGCATGAGGCCCAGAACATGGCATCCACACATAAAGCATTAAGACACATGGAAGAACAAAGCATCATGCATCAAGCTACATCAAGCAAATAAGAGAACGTCATCGATATCAAATATTGAGAAGCAAAGCCTTGCCACCTTCAGCCCACACGTTTGTAAATCAAGCCTGACCACCTGAGAGTAGCGATGAAAGCACCCAAGGGAGGTATTGACATGTAAAAGCCACATATGACCACCTTAAGTAGGAATGTATGCACTAAGGGGAGGTGATGGATTTGTAACTCACATCTGACCACCTTGCAGTAGCCAATGGATCATGGCACCAAGGGGAGGTGTTGAGATATGGTGCCATGAGCACATAGATTAAAGGCTAAGGTATGGTATAGGAAAGAATTAAAGTAGCCACCTTAGGATGTGGACTACATGATGTGGAGATGTGGATCAAGGATATCCACCACAAGGAGAGATGTGGATCAAAGGATCCCACAAGTGTGGACTATTCAAAGGGCACTCTATATATAAGAGGCCTATCATGTATTGTTGAGTATACACATTTGAATAGATTGAGTATTGCCTACCGTATTCTATGGTTTGATCCCCCTTGATCTTTTGCTAATTCCACGTTGCACTAGGAGAGCACGATCCACACTTTCACACGTTCTCAATCCACCGGAACAAACAGATCTGAAAATGGTAGCAAGCGGGTCTAGCTCACGGGCATCCGAAACTTATAAGAGCTACTACAAGGAGCCAATACCACGTAGGCAGCTCAAAACAAGCACCCACAAACTTGCTCTATCTTGCCACAGAGCTGTTGCAACAGGCTCCAGGCTCCAGGGACACACACGGGCTCAGCTAGACCACCCACAAACATCAGATAGACCACTAGGGCTCTAATACCAGTTGAGAGTGCTCTCAAGGGAAGTGGAACAGAAGAGGGTTGGAGAGAGGGAGAGCCAGAAGAGAGCCACACAAGTTTTTGGTGGGTGCAAAATATCCTAATCTTCTATGTCATCCATATATATATGTGTGCGTTTGATTATTGTACATAACTGGGGTTAAGGGACAGTGGCCTTTAACCCCCACAATGCCATAAGGAATTGGAAAAGAAAGTTTAGAAATTGTAGAAATCTCTCCAAGGTTTGAAATAGGCACCCATGCATGGGAATGCAAGGATTCATAATCACTTTCTTGCATTAAGTTTTCAACCATCAAAATTAGATATCTCACTTTACATAAAAAATCTTAATAAAGATATCCCTATAGCTCTTTATGTTGATGACTTGTTTTAAAAGTCAAAGGTTAGTTATCTCACTTTGGAATTTGACATAAAGGATATGGGAAAACCTCGCCACGCACGATGAAAGTCGAGTAGGGGGATGTCCCTACTTCATTACAATTATTCACTTTATAGTCCAAAGGTCCCCTTCTAGCAAGTGGTTCTACTAACCATCTTCCTATTGCTTACCTAAGAACCTCTCTAACCACCACTAACTCCTATTGGACCATTTACTTGGTGACCTGATGCCCGTTCTTGCCATCCTCTAGAGTCCCACCACTTGGAATATCTTGTTGCTTGGTCTCTCATCAGGGTAACCAAGGTGTCTAGTCACCATCTTTTGAAAACTCCTCCTCCTTTAGAGGGAATGTGGCTACTAGATGGGGCTTCTAGTGGATACTTTATCTCATTAATGGTAGAGTGGATGGGCAACCTTCCTCCATCGAGTGTGGTTGTTTTGTAAATACCACATCTTGGTTGGCCATTATCTTCTTTTCCTCTAGATCATAGAGCCAACATGCCTTTGACTCTTGACAATATTCAAGAAAATACACTTCTTGCTTTTGGAATTCGACTTGATCCTAGATGTATTTATGATATGTGAATAACTATAGCCACATTTTTTAACATGAGAAAATAAAGGTTTCTTACAAGATTATGCCTCTTTAGGTGTAATCACCTTGAGCACATGTGTGTAGCTTTGATTCGGGATATAAACTACTATATTGACTACGTCATCCCTTGTCTTCAACATGCAACGATCCATCTCCACCATGATAGCCTAGAATTCTCCTTCTCAATTTGTATGAAACTTCTTTACTTTCTTCTTTGTCTCATTATCCACTAGCTTATGCCACTATTTCACTTGCCAAAAGATTCATTTTTATCCCCAAGGAAATAAACCCACATCTTTGTACTACAATCATCGACTAACAATCATAAAGTAAGAAGAACTCCCTAATGTGGTAGTAGACATTTTATCATAGAGATTAGCATGTACTAGCTACTTGTTTCCAATCATGCAAGCATCACATTGTTTGGGGTTGCTTGAGAAGAATATCATTTCTCATGAAACTTTTCCTTCTGCCTTGCCAATATTTTTGATTTAAAATAAATATGGCTTGTATTGCATGTGCATTGATTATAAAGATCTCAACAAGGGCACCATTAAAGGATGTTTCCAATACCCTAGGATTGATGACTTTTGCTAGATGAATTGAAGGGTGCTCAGTTTTTCACTAAGATAGATCTAAGGTTAAGATGCCATGAAAGATACCAGTAAGTAGTAAAAAATATTTCAAATAGAAAGGGACATGTATGAGTTTAAGGTGATGCCATTCGGTTGACTAATCCACTAACCAAGCAATGATGAACATGATATTATAGCCATTTGATTTTGTTATCTATTAATTTTTTAATGGCATCATCATTTATAGAAAGAGTACATTAATCAGGTCAAACAACTTTTGGAAATTATGATCAATACAAAGATTAGAGGTTGAAGATAGAGAAAGTAGTGAGCTAGAAGGTGGAAGGCTCCTTCATGTGAGCACCCTCCCCCCAACCAACTACTTCTAGCCAATAGTATGGAGCGCATGGTAAGGTCTCACATTTTGAGATACCACTAACCAACTACTTCCAGCCAACAGTATGGTAAGGTCTCAGATTTTGAGATACCACATGGAGATCTTGTCTCATCACAGATAAGACAAGACACAGAGTCCAAGAGTCCATCCCCTTTCTCGTTGCTAGATGATGACATTGATTTGGTAGCCTTCCTTCTCATGTTGGCATTTCCTTCCAAATACTTCTTTTCTCCACCATCGCGTTACAAATACAAACCTTTTGGGAGTCGAGGAGGAAGAGGAGGAGGACATGCACGTCCTTGCTATGCAAATACAACTCAAAAGCCACGTGGTGTATTAATTAGCATCCCCCTAAGATCACATGCTTTTGCTATCCAAATGGGATCATGGCCTTAAGATTGCTATACCAAGCCGCAACCACTGGCTCTAGTCAACTTAGAAGAGGAGATGATATGTAGAGGGAAAATTGGAGGAGATGATATGTAGAGGGAAAATTGAGAAGTGCCCATTTCATAACATGGGGACACGATCTTCAGTTTAGCTATCATGCCACATGAAGGAGGAGCAAATAGAGCTAGAACCTCAAAGGACAAATGACTCCACTCACGTGCAAGTGACGGATTGCTAAAGGTGGTGAAGGTGGAACTGGTAGAGAAGGTCATAGTAAAGATGAAACCGGTGGAGCTCCAACAGGAGGAGGACTCGTAGGAGAGGCTAATGCAAATGCTGGGTATAGGCTCAAGACACCCAAGGAGTAACCCCCCCAGTAAGAGGAAAGAGGATAGTGCATCGCCCACAAACGATCAAGGAGGAAGAACTAATTCAAAATCAGCTGTGCTGGAGGAATAGGCCAATTTTTGGGTGAAAGTGAGTAATCTACTACTAGTAAGTCCATTTCGGCCTTCCTTGATGACAAGCTTCTCACAAACTCTGTGAGATGGCTGAGTACTCATGCTTTGGTAGGTTACTTACCCGGTGTGAGAACCCCTATGGCCTTTATCGAAACTTGGATTAGAACTAATTGCATTAGCAAGGGTATGAATGTATTAAATGCTAGATTCTTGAAAAAAGGGTTTTTGTAATCTTGTTTGAAAAGATTGAAATGGCAGCTACACGCCTCCATTGTGGACTTTGAACCATTAGACACTAGCCCTTTTATTTGGAATGGTGGACCAAGGAGTTCTCTCCTAATGCTTGTAGATCAACAAGAATCCCAATATGGGTAGAACTGTCTGACTTGCCTCGGTATCTTTTTAACCAATTGCCCTTCTTGTGTTGTGGTCTAGGAGAAGTACTAGGGGTAAGGCAAGAAAATTTCATTAAGCTTAGAGGAAACCCCCAGTATGCATCAAGATTGATATAGCCAAAGACTTCCCAAGACTTTGGTCAATGGCAACTCATTCAGGGAGCAACCATTGCTCTACAAGGACTTACCCAACTCTTGCTTCCTATGTGGTCTTCCCACCCATGTGGTCAAGCATTGTCTTTTGAAGAGAGATAAGCCCAAAGAGGCTGCTCCTCCTACCCGAAAGCAACCATTGTTTTAGTACATTAGAAAAAGGTAAGGAAATAGTGCCCATGCCTCCTACTTCCAAAAACTCCTTTGAGCCTCTTGGGGAGAAGGAGGCTGAAGAAGAAGGGAATGAAAGTCTAGTAATTGAGGATGATAGAAGCTAACTGGTCCAAAGAGTTTGAAGAGGATGTCAATAGAAATGATGCCATGGAAAATGCATGGAATGAAAAGAAATTAATGGCAATGAGGACTCAAAAGAGGATCAGGCTAAATCTATTCTAGGAAATAAGGAGGACACTAGTTAAGGGAAAGCCTTTATAGTAGTGCACAACAAAAGGAGATAATCCCAAGCTGCATCAACTTCCCTACAGATCAATATCCCTAACCCGAGGGCTAAAAATGAGTAGAAAAAGAATGCTAGATAAATTTGTTACTTTCTTGACTCTGAATGTTGGAGGATTGATAGATCCTGGTAGAGGTGAGGGTATAGCTCATTGTCTGAGAGTTAACTCCCTCCCCCCACCTTTCTAGCATTGCAACAAGGAGGCAAGGAAAGGATAAGCATTCTAGAGACTAGACTAAAAGTAATTGACCAAAGAAATTGGTAATATACTTCCCATTCTAAGAGAAAGGGAGGAACTGCTATTGGTATAATTTCTCATTATAATGGAGGGGGTGCTTTAAGTAGCTACAAATGATAAATACATATGGGTTATGATCAAATGCCTTACCAAGGGTTAGAATTTTGCACTCACCTCATTATATGCTCCCAAATGCTGTAGCAGATAGAAAAATAATGTGGGAATCACTGGCTTTTGCAGAAGGCAATATTTTTGACTTAGGGGATTTCAACATGGTGGAAAGAAAGAGAGATAGATCGATAGAAAAGGGCGTAGTGATAAGAGGCTTTGAAGTTGAGGCTTGGGAAGAGTTGAAGGATCATTGGCAGCTCGTAGATGCTTGTCTAAAGGGAGATTTCACTTGGTGCATCAATAAATTTGGAGAGTATAGGAGAGAGGCTAGACTTGATACATTTTATTTATCTCAAGGTCTTTTGAGTAGATTAAGTTCTCTGAGAACTCAAACCTTCTCCTCTTCTTCTTTGGTCAGATCACAAACCAGTCTTCCTATACTGTGATTTTGAATTTGGTCAAAGAGGTTTCTATTGGATCAAAGCTGACCCAAAATTTTCCACCCAAAGAGAGAGAAGAGAGGAGGGAGACTTAGGGAGAGAGAAAGAGAGAGAGGGAGAGAGAGAGAGAGAGAGAGAGAAAGAGTGTTCAAGGTATGGTCACAATTTGGGATAATGCAGTTTTGATTGTAGATCTGTGGTAGATTCTTGGGCAGTAGAAGTAGAGAAGACCCAAAATTTTCTTAAACAAGGAAGAACATGGCTAAAATAAGAGCTGAGAGGATGGATAATATTTAAAAAAGGATTAAGGAAGTAGAAGAGTAGACCAACTTGGGGAATATAAATGCACAAACTGGGCCATTACTAGCCAAAAAGGAGCTTAGAAAATAGAAACAAATCATGCTAAAAGACACCAAGATCTATTATAGAGATTGGTGGGTAGGTAAGCTAGACATGCCTACTAAAGAGACCTTCAAGCTCAACAAGAGAAAGATGGCTAATGAGGAGATCCCTTTCTTGAAGAAGGCTAATAATATATTAGTCTCTTCCAAAAAGGAGAACATAAACTTAATTCAGAGTCACTTCCAGACTCTTCTTTCTTCTTTTGTGATACTAGATAAAGAAGTTCAGAGGGCTAGAGAGCTCTCCGCAATGAGAGAAAAATTTGTTGAGAAATTTGATATGGTAGATTTAGAGAGGCCCCTCTCACTAGAAGAGCTTAAGGAAGCTGTCTCTATTATGGAAGAGGGGAAAACCCTAGGTGAGGGTGGACTGCCCATTGAATTCTACAAAGCATTTTGGGATGTGGTTAGTCCTTATTTTCTTCTATTATGGCAAGAAAGCTTAAATAATGGAGCTTTACCTCCATGTATTAATGGGGAAGTTATTAAACTCATCCCCAAGGAGGCATCTAAAGATGAACTCAGAAACTGGAGGCCCCTTACCATGCTCAACTACAATTGCCTAGACTTTGGCACTTAGGATCCAAAAGAAGATGAAGGAATGAATTTTGTAAGAACAAAAAGGATTATTAAGGGGACGTCATCTTCTTGAGGCCATCATCAACATTTGGGAGGGATGTGAATATGCTAAAGAAACCAAACAAGATGTATGCTTTCTCAAGATGGATCTTGATAAAGGCTATGACAGACTAGAGTGGGACTTTCTCATCCAATCCTTGTAGGATATGGGCTTAGGCCCCTCTTTTGTTGCTTATATAAAACTGCTGCTCACCAGCGCTTCTACTAGAATATGCCAATGGTGAAATGAGCTTTCTTTTTCCTTGAAGAGATCAATAAGACATGATGCCCCCTTGCTGCATTGTTATTGGTGATTCTCTAGGGTGATTACTTAAAAGCCAAGTCCAAGAAGGTAACCTTAGGGGTATAGAACTAATGTCTGGCAAGCAATTAGTCTGTCAACAATTTGTTGATGACACAACTCTCACACCTAGACACATAGTACATGATGTTAAGTGCACTATAAAGTGTTTGGATATCTTTTGCAAAGCATTTGGGTCAACGATTAATTACACAAAGACTGGATATGCTACTCTCAAAGGAAAGGAACAAGAATCACTGAAAAAATTGGGATGCCACATCATTGACAAGGGTATTGTCTTTAGATTGCTTGGGATTCCCACGGGGTTTGATATCAGCATGAAACAAAGATGGGGCTGGTTTATGGAGAGGTTTTAGAAGAAGATAGAAAAATGGAGTGTTCTTGACCAATTGTGTGGATCATATACATGTTGCATCCCATCCATTCCACTCATATTTACATCTATAGGAGGAAACTCAAAGATGATATTCCCATTGTAGTAAGAAGGCAAATGTTCGACATGATGATGCTCATCAACTTGCTCTATGTATTTTGTGATAACAGACATTGGTGCAACTCTCAAAACCTTCTCTCTCAAACTAGCGTTCCCACATGTATAAAACCCTTTCTCTTCACATTAACATATTGCAATTGGATGTCAGGTGTACTTGTTTGACTTGCCAAGACATCATCATCTCTCAAAGAGTCCACAGTAGCATTCTCTTTAAGATTTTTGTGAACATTTATAAGTTCACATCAAGGTCATACACCATACTTTCATCGGTGAGAAGCAAAATAGGCACTCTTCTTTCTTCAGTACATTTTTGTCCCTCTATTATCATTTGATACATATTGAAAGAACCTTTTTGTACAGTAAAATACTGGCATATCTTTTCATTTGAGATTTTACAATTACCGAAAGGAAGCTTCATTTGTAATCTCTCATCATTGTTTTTGCAGTATAATGTCGGTACAAGCCAAACAATAATTGTAGCTTCAAGAAAATGTAGTAGTAAGAAATTCATGAAAACATTCATTTTAAGTTTAAAACGGCCGTTTTATTGATGACCATTTATTGAATCGTGGTTTACTACACATTTGCTTCTTCTGCTAAAAAATGCATCGATTTCTTATTTGTGTATTGCTCAGGAAGCTTGTTTGTTGTCTTACTAGAATATTACGGCTTGCTCCTTTTCCTCCACTCTAAAGCTGCATAGCAACCAGTCAGGTAAACTTTGTGTCTTGCAACTTTTTGGCGTTCACTAATCTTGCATGCTTCTGAGATGTATTGGCTTTCTTCGACTATGTTGTGGATTGTATAAGCTCAATTTGCGTTGATCATTAGATCAATTTATTTCAAGGCTATGGACTGCACTCCCTTCATCAACTGTCATCTACATCGAATTTCCACAAAACCTTCATTATCAAAGATAGAATCTAGTCTATCATTAAAGACAGACACATCCGTGTATGAGTTTGGACTTCTCTTGAATCAATATTCTGATTGTTACATTTTTTTTAACACTTAGGCTTTAGCATTGCAATCCAACACCATTAATAAAAGACATCAAGTCTTCTACAGAGTGTTCATCACTCAAACCTTTGTCTCGCTCCTTATTGTTTAGTTTTTCCTTATCTTGCAATTCCTTCCGCTTTCTTGGATAAAGACGCTTATGCAAATGAATACATGCATCATTGATATTCTTCAGAGGTTCCAGTTTCTCTTCCTGTGAGATCATCTGGTAGATGAAATGTTTCACGAATTTGCTCAGGAGTTTTCCCCTCCATCATTTGAGCTAAAGCTCTACTTGTCAAATCAACTAGAGGCTTCATTTCAAGGCTATGGGCTGCACTCCACATCAGCAGTAGCAATTTAGCTACCTCCATTCTACTCACTTATCTTCGGATCCTTTGGCTTTCATGGAAGCTAGTGCTGCCGGTAAAAACCTTTTGTTGCTTCATATTAATCCACCGTCAAATGCCGCAACTGTGTAGCTTGAAAGAAGGATTAATCGGGTACTTGCTGTGTTCATGCTAGGTTAATGATCCACTCATTACAGTAGTTGGCTTGAAGTGGAAGGGATGTTTAGCTTGGCTACTAGTGCATAGGATATTCCATGAAAACTACTGAGAAAAACTTAGAGCATGCTGAGATATAGGACTCGGTGTTGAGCCTTGCTTTTTAAGGCTCGAGACTCCTCACTTATTTGATATCCTTCAGTGGACCTTCACCATTTGAATGCTCAAGAATCTCATTTCTACTATGGTTATGCTCATGGATGCTTTACAACACCTCGGATCTAAGGTGGACATCCACCTATGCGCTCGAAGGGTTTTCGTCACAAGCTGCTGAGCATGTCACACAAAATTTCCTACGCTCTACAAAGGCTTATGTTTTGTCATGAGTATGACTTGAGGTCTTGGCTGACATGCTAGATTTTAAGTTCTCAAAATTGAGCAGCCGCTCTTCAAAGTGGCCATTGCAAGATTACATGCCTTCACATTCGCGGTTGTCCGATCCACTTAGAGGGATTGGAATTGTTCTTGTAATCCATGCCAATACTGGATCTCAGTTTGGATATCTTTCATTGTTTGAATGCTCAAGACTCAAGACTTTGAGCGCTCAAGACTCAAGACTCCTCACTGGTTTGATATCCTTCACCGTTTGAACATTTGATTTCCAAGAAGTTGTCATGGGACTGAGGCCTCAGTGCCGAACCCTACTTTTTGGGCTCCTTGCATCCATCCATCCCTTCGTTGAAAATAATCTATTGTGATCATGGCCACCATTGATAATGTGCACATGGACTCTCTTATGCTCCGCAAGAGCCAGACAAGCTCATACAGAGACGAGCTTAGAATAGAGGGCTCAGTGTAGAGCCTTGCTTTTTTGGGCTCCCATATAAGTATTGATGTCTCTTCATTACTCCACTTGTTTGCATCCCTTACTTCCAATGGTAAACTATGACCCAACCTCTCTTCTAAGGTCTCCTTGAAGAGAGGACTCGATGCCGAGCTTGATTTTTTAACTCCTTGCCAAATTGGATTTGCGATTAGTGTTTCATTAGGCATCTCATTGACTTTGTGCCTCATTCCATCCAAAGTCCCTTATTCTCTGTCTGGACTGACCTTCCATGCATTGTGGAGCTCATAAGTTCTACCAACAAAAGAGGGCTTGGCACTGAGCCTAGCATTACAAGCTTTCTTTGTATAAGTGGTAGACTATTAATTAAAAACCTGGATCTCAATTGCTTTTCATTTTTGGCAAACTGGTGGTAGTCCTAGCTCTTAAAAATAGAGCTCACATCCATCTCTTATTTGCTATTAGATTTTCTATTATCTTTCTGCAAGATGGTCAATGTTCTAGCAATTCTTTTCTTGTATATGTTGTCGCAAATTTGCATATATCGAGCTAATCTATGTATCCTTGTTAAGAGCAGCTATATGCTTGTAGAAGACGCTACATGATTGTGTATTCTCCTACCAATGGTGATACATTTTTAGGTATTTTAATATTTTCATCGTAATGCACTTTACATCATAGTTTTTAATTATAGTGAGAATACTGATTGTTATCTCTTTTACATTCATGAGATAATGGTATTGACAAGTTCCAGTGCATAAAACACATCAGTTGAGCTATGTGGGATACTATAAGCAATGTTTCTAGAAAAACATCAACTAACATAGGTGTGAAAATGGCTAAAAAAGAGATGATGAATGAGATAAGTCGTGATGATTGTGAATCAAGTGAGGATATGGAAGTTGTTGATCAATCTAAAGAAACATTTTCGAAAACAAAGGTGAAGGCGAAATTGAATCAAATTGAGGAACAAGAGAAAGATGATGAAGAACTCATCGTGCCAATTGAGTTTTCACAAGAGATTCTTTAAAGCTAAGATCCCCTTGTGTCTTATTAAATTAAACAAAAAAATAAGAATTGTGGGTAAACAGTCAAAGCAGATGGGGTTCACATTGAGAAAGGATGGGTATATTAAAGAGAAAGGTTGTTTTATTTTGGCTATGCAAACAATGGATAGGGCTCATATTTCAATTATAAAAGATGACAAGGCCAAATGGGATCCAATATGGAAAGAGGTAAATGATGAATTTCAAAGAGAGGTCCAAAGCAATGATGAGTGGAGTTACCTTAGTTAAAAGATGTTTATTTGCTGGGATGGTAATCATAGACTAGCAAGATGGATAGACAAAGGAAATTTCATGAAAATTTTTCTTTTGACAAGCGGATGCATGCATTAGTTTGGGCTTCCTTCATTGCCTCAAATAGAGACAATGAGGTTTGCCTAATTGGGGCACTCAGTTGAATAAATGAGTATGTAATTTCTCCATAGCCTTGTGATAATTCGTAAAGAGTATTCACACTTAAATTTTTTTGTTTTGGTGAATGCATTTTAATGTCATATTTTGTGAGAACATATTTTTATGTTTTCTTAATGTTGTGAAAGGTTGAATGATGTTGGTGTGGTGAAATTACCTTCAAAGATATAATCTTTTATTTGAGAAAACTTTGTGAATGTGACATGAAGAATTTCACAAGTGAACTTTTGTGTCATGACATAGAGAATGTGCATGAGCTAAGGGAAAGGGACAAAGAGAAGAACATGGTGGAGAGGAAGCATGGTATCCTCTTACAAGGTTTCTTTTGGCTAAGATGATGTTTTAGGTACTTATGTAGTTTATTGGTTGATTTTATGATTATTAAAATTTTGAATTGATACACATACTGAAGTGTAAATTGTTGTGTTGCTTTACATTTGCTTTGCATTGAAAAGTCTACAATTGAGCATGAGAATGAGATAGAGAGGGCTAGGTTTACATGGTAGAAGCATCAAAGAACATGGTTTGTTAATGTTTTGGCTTGTTTTCTAAAAGTATAAATTGTCAAACCTTTTTATTTAGTTTTCTTGTATCATTTTTTGTTAAAGCTTACCTCATGCTTGCATTGTAGGAAAAGCCTACAGATCCTGAGTCCCTTTTTAGAAGAAGATGGGAGAACAAAATGAATAAATGGTTGGGTATTGTCAATCCCATAATGGTAGATGAGTGGTTTAAATTGGTAACTACCATTGACTTGGAGAGAGGAGGTGTTAAGATTGGTGTTGAGAAATTGGACCTCCTTAAAAATGCATAGATACCAAATGAGATAAGAGTGCAATTTTTGATAAAGTTGAGTGGAGGAGCTGCAATTTGAAGTTCATTTGGAATTCCAATTTCTAACAAGGGTTTTATATCATGGATAGCAAAGCAAATGTGGCTGTTTGATTTGGAGAGAGAGATAGAGAACTTATTGCAAACCTTGGCCCAGATATACCCTTTCTTATCCACACATGAAGATATGTCTTTGCATAAGTATTTGGAACCTTTTCAAGAAACATATCGACACAATATTTTCTAGGCATTTGAATTGAAAATGCAATCCAACCCAAAAATAGGAGGAAAACAATATGAGATAGTCAAAAGTGCCATGTGAGTGGTTTATGGGTAATGGTTGTTTTCTTTTTTACTTGAAAGAGTTTAAAAGATTCTTTTGTTTCCAAGAAATAAAAACTAGGACATGTGCGAGGCAAAGGCGAGGCCATGGGGTGTGTATCTTGTTGTTCTAGACCTTCCAAATCAAGCAATATTTACCAAGCTTTGGGGGTCTATACCAAGTTGGAATGAGGTCAAGCATCAGCTTGTGGATGATGCTTTTGCTATTGTAGACTTGGTTGTTTATGACTATGGCCATATAGTTGTTTTCCACACAAAGAGTCTTCGTAGGCATGTTCATGTAGCTGCCCTCACAAAGAACCACAAGATGGCATTGCAAATCAAAATCTACTTTGATGAACCTATGGGATTGACTATAGGAACTTCTTATGGGAGGGAGGTACTTCTTTGGACTTTTCGATTTGGAAAGACATTGTCAATGGATCAATGACATTCTTTATTGTTTTGTGCTTAGTTAATGGTGAGGCATGATTTAGGTGTGATTCCTCTTTAGGTAAGATGCTTTTGACATTGTGTTTCTCTTTGAGATTTTTTTCACTGACCTTACTCTTGTTTGACTTGTAGATACATTTATTGATGACATTTGTGCATCATAGGAAGGGATGCATTCCCATTTTTAATCAAGCAATGTGTTGATGGTTATCCTTTTTTTGACTTATCACATGATTGTCTCCTTCATCTTCTACCTACTTCTACTACACGACTATATGATGATGGCACTTTATGTTGTGGTATGTTTTCCATTCTTTATTGTTAAAATTTGCATTGTTGTACAAACTTTTGTTACAAAATGGCAATTACATTTTTTTTTGAACAAGAGCCCTCGATTCATGGTAGCTTTGATAGAAGCTCCATAACACCATTAGGTGGGAGTATAATTGATCTAATGATGGGTTGTGGTATCACCATTGAGGCCTCTTTGCACTATGGAAGACTTGTTTGTGGTATGGATAATGACAAGAGGATGGTGTCTTTTGTGGCCTAACATTATATTACTTTGGGGGATGTTGAATAGAAGCAAGATGATCATTACAATAGTGATAAGGAAATAGCATATGATGGCATAATGGAATGAGAGGATCTAGAGGATGACTAGTGCGGTATCTTTGATTTAGCATTCTAGTGTTTTCTATCTTTTTTAAAAAGCAATTGTAATAAGGAATTTGGTTGCCATTAACATAGCCCTTTTGAATGTTTGTAGTGTGCTACCATCCTATGTGTAAAAGATTTAGATTTGTGGCCATGTTAGGAGGATGAAAACCCTCCCGAGAAAAAACTCAAATTGTCTACTTGTATTTTTTTGGACGACATGGCCCTAGAAGAAAAGACACACTAATCTACACCACAAGTGTTTTGTTTTTTATTTTTGGTTCTATCTTATAGAAATTATGTATAAGTGTAGAACTAAAAAAGCACTTAATGGTGTATTTTGTTACCACAAACAACATCTTGGCACCAAATTGTTGGGAATTTTAACTACTACTAATATGTGAATATGATGTTAGTGATGTCTCTACGTAAGCTCAAATATTTTGCCAATAATGTTATTTCCCTTGAGTGAATTGTGGTAGCCTTTTGTAGGAAATGCTACTTATTTAAAAGTGCAAAAATACATTAGGTCCACAAAAAATGCTCATTCAAATTATGGATGTGCACTTAGTCTAATGTGCTCATACTAAATGTGATGGCCTTGTTGGCTACATGAACACTCTTTAAAAAGTTCATGACTTCGAAGGATTTTCATTTGAGGATTATGGTATGTGGAGGGTTTCCATTTAAGGGTGTCAAACATTTGGTGGTGCATGTATGGCTATACATGGCGTGTTGGTGACATTGTAATTCAAGATAGTTTTGTGGAAATTTATGTGGTTATATTTTATGAATGTAGTTAAAATGTCAAATGTTAGTTTTACTTTTAGCATATGCATGAGGGTATACATGAAAAAGAACTCGTAAACTCTCTATAAAAAAACTCACAGTTTAGTAGCACTCACCAAGAAATTAGGAGAGAATTTGCTTTAACCAATCAGTGTGAGGTCGTGATTATGAGTAGAATTGAACTCTGGTAAGGGAACACTCGGTGGAAAGGTGGCACCATTTGAATATATCATAGAGAGTTTAGCTGGGTAGGAAGTTCTGTAATGCTTCTAATTGCCACTCCATCATCTGATATTGAGGATCTTTTTAGAACTCTGAACACAAGATGGCTGCATAAGGATAGTAGAGAAAAGTGGTATGAAAGGAGGTCCCTGAAAAGATGTCATGTCTAGCGTGGCTTATTTTAGATAAAGCTGTGTGGACTAGTGAAAGGGTTTTTACTATAGAGAGAGGAGATGGCAGAAGATGCCCTGGTGTCATTGAATACATTTTTCATTTGTTTGTTGCTCTCATGCTAAAAAGGTGTGGAAGTGCATCCAGATAGAAATTGGGGAGCCAATTAATTGGAAGGCCATTTTGTTAGGGGATGCATTTAAGACCAAGCAAGAGATTTGGTTTCAAATAAGAGCCCATGCTTTATGGTTCATATGGATATCTAGGAAACAAATTCCAATTTAATGATGTGGTGATGCTTATTGATGCTCTATTTATTTCATGGTGGGATAGGAAAAAAGGAGACAGGACTTCCAAATCAGTGCATACAATTTGGAGCATAGCAAGTTAAGGATCTTGCTGACCAATTAAGCAAGTGTACTTTGGAGGAAGAACATGATAAGCCACCTCACTACCTCCACAGGAGACCACCTTCTCAAGCCTCTACTCAAGGCAATGTTGTTCAAGGAATTGCTACCCAGTACCCTAACTCAGATGCTATAGACTATACTTCTAGTGTTACTTCTCATGATCAGGATATTTCTCTTAACCCTACACAAGGTGTCCCTTCTCATACTACTACTGCCACTAATGCTCAAGGTCCAGATGCTTCTAATGATGCACCTCAGAGTTTTTCATTTCAGGTCCCTCCATGCATATATAGGAGGACTTGAAATGTTTTCTTCATGCTGTTTTTAGCTACTACTATTTTTGTGCTGTGAAATTTTGTTTGAGCTTAAAGCTTATGGGGCTGAGCTAGACTACAAGAGTATCCTATCAAGGATAACTTTTTTGATGTACAAAGTTGTTTGATATTAATATGATCACTTTTTTTTGCCCAAAAAAAAAAGTTTTGGAAATCTAAGGTTGCCAAATCCTACTCATGCTCTTTTTTTCTCAGTGTTGTAAGGACACTCAACCCAGGACACTCAACCCATATAGATCATTGTGCATGAATCCTTTGCCGAGTACCTTACCAATAACATGTAGAAAATTTGCTTTAATTTTCTTGAAGCATATTTCAATCCCATGATCTATCATCATAGCAACTGACCTTAGATTCCTCTTGATTTGAGGTATATAAAGCACGTCTGATAGCTTCTTCTATTCACCTATAGATGCCATATAGTAGATTGTTCCAACAACAACACTGATGGGTTCCTCTAGAGGCTTCTAAGAAATATAATTTTTTTACTAGTCATGTATCAATTTGCTTCACAATCTAAAATCCATGAATCATCAACCACTAGCCTGAATAGATGAGCATAAAGCTTCAATGGTAACCCAAAGTTCATGCTCAGACTCAGCATTATTGAATTTTAACTTTAAGATGTTCTCATCATCTTGGTTCTTTCTATAGTTTGTGATAGCGTAGCTCTTCTTGTCACACAAATACTAGCTCCCTTGAAACTCTTCTTCTTTGGAATGTTATTCGTGACATCAAAAGATGCCACCGTTTTCTCTTAACCATTTCCCAAAAGTACAACATCATTGCCATCATGGGTCTTTAGTAGCTACATGGATCTTTAGCATCACCTCCTTCATGGGCCTCTTAGTTGCATCTTCTCCTCAAGTAACATGGGTCTTTAGCATCATCTCCATTATGGGTCTTTAGTTGCATATTCTCCTCTAGGAACATTGCCCTAAAATATTTAAACGATATAGGCAACATGCTAACCTACATGTTTAGTGCCATAACCAAACCATCATACTTCTATGGAAGAATTGGGATGCACCACTTGTAATCCAAATAGCATCTATTTGATCTTGTAGATTTTTTATCATTGTGATAAATTCTTCAACAACTTCTCCTTCAGCAAACATCTCAATAGCAAATTGATTCTCTAGATTTGAATCCTAGTCTAATTCTTGCTCTCATATTGATTCTCAAAGTGGTCCAAGTCTCCTATGCCTTACTTGTGTGTTGAATCAGAGTGAGAATAGAATCACTAACACTGGTGATGATGGCACAAAGTGCATCAGCATTGCACCTCTTCCATGCCCAAAGGAGTGAAGCATCTACTAGAAGAATTGAGTTCACAAGGTTGTTGGGATCAAGGACTCCCACTAGTTCTATATCTATTCCCAAAATAGTTTCTAGAATCTCATAAGAGTAAGAATATAATCACTAACACTAGTGATGGTGGCACAAATCGCATAAACCTTGTGCCTCTTCCATTCCCAAAGGAGTGTAACATTTGATATTGGAATTGTTTCATTGGATTGTTGGGATGGCGGTTCCCATTGGTCAAGAAGAATTTCTAGAAGCTCATAAGAGCATAGAATGGAAGTGATTTTGAATTTCTAGAGAGTTTAGGCTAATGGTGGAAAAACACATAGGATTGGTGCAATAGCAACAGGAGTTATCGAGATAAATTCATGAGAAATGCAAAGGGCTGGTACAATAGCTATAGGAGTAGTCAAAATAGAAGCCATCACTCATAGTATTCTATGCAAGGAAGGACCATACTGTATGCACTATTTCTACTTGAAACATGTAAAATCTGATACCATATAAAAATAAAGGACTATGGAGAGAAGTATGGCAAGAGAAAGTGCACTAAACAAAGCAATGGATACTCTATGAAGAGGATTCAAAAATTATGTTGATACCAAATGATAGAAGGTACAAACAATGGCTCTATCCACCCTTGTGCAATAGTGTAGAGCTTAGATCATAGATATTAGATATGTACATGATACTCTTCACCCACTAGGTTTGTGTCCAAGCTCTTATGGGAGGTTATATCAACCATTTTGCATGAGGGCCCTTCATCCCAACAGTGACCTCGTTTCCATCCAACCCAACACATGGCATGGTTAACAATGTTAAAATAGCTACATCATGAACAATATTCCCAAAGGCTTTCCCCCTTATAGCATCCTTCCTGATTGATGTCACTCTCGAGGAAAATTTCCATACTTGGCCCCATCCCTATGTGTCTTCCTTTTAATAAAGGATGTATACCAAGCTTGTACTTTGCATTATGGTAGTCATAATGTCATTGGCACAAGCATGTTCCTAACAAAAGCACCATACAACAAAATTTGTGATTGACACAATCCGAATGCGAAGTAACTAGCATGTTTTAACTCAAAAAATTTGGTAAAACTCTTGATCATCAGCTAACTACATAGAACCACACTTATCAATGAGGCAATCCATACTTCTACTAGCTATGTTAAACTCCATTCAATAAATAAACAAGGCACACACATTGAAAGAGACAATAACAGAGCTCATGCATCTCCCCTAGTGAGAGTAGCGAACATGCTACCATGTCAACTAGCAGTCTAATGATCGGATTTGATCTAAATATGTTGCCCCTAATTTCCAAACTTGATCTTATTGTACTTTACTATAGAATCATTATTTTCTTTTGAAGCATTTCTCTACTTCATAGGTTTTATGTGTCTATGGCAATATTCCTTAGTAATGCATTGGTTGGTATGTCCCATCAAGCTATCTTTGAAGTGAAACAAGAATGTTCTATCCTTTCCTTGCATTGGAATCTCTTCTTCCTCTCCACATATGGCTCTTGTAGCATGCCACTTTCAATTGAATCATCTACCATGAATTCATGGAAGTTGACACCATCAATTCCATGTTTTTTCATCACCTTATTCAACACCTCTCCAATGAAATTCTAAGCCATTGTGTCCTCCACCTTTATCTCATATACTACAATACTTGGCAATGTTTTAACACTATAAAACATATAATTTTTAGATTTTTTTTCTAATATGGCATTAAATATGACTATATCAAGACCCAAAATGGAACTAACCTTAGATCAAAGACACAAGTGACCATTATAGTCCAATCGTAGACTATTTTGACATGGTGAAAGCACACCCATACATGTTGTGAATAATCACCACTCTAGATGCAAGGAGTAGGAGTCTTATGGCCTTTCTTTCTAGGGCAAATCCTTGACTATGTGTCTTGCTACTCCACAAATGAAGCACAAATTGGGTAACTTTTATACACTAGGGGTTGAATGTGTGGGCAAGGACCGAACTTAGATAACATAAGTAGATTTTTAAAAAGCCCTGCTCCTACAAGGTCCACAAGTACATTGATCAAAGACTTCAAAGCTAAATCAACAAACCTTTAGTCTATAACTGATGTATGATCTCCATTCATTTTCTTTTGTTCTTAGTTTTACTACTTGAACGAGTTGTATTTGGAACTTCAGTTTCTTATCTTGCCTTTTGAGACACAATACAAAAACCTTTTTTTGCCCCAAAAAGAAAAAAAGGAAAAAAAGGTCCATAAGTACATAGACTTGGGGTGAACCCTTGGGTTAATAAATGTTTCTTTTTTAATCCCTATGATGTTGCCTAAGCTGAAGCATAGACTCTTAACCTGGCTACAAAAGGCAAGCGGGAGGTTGGGAGGGGATGATCAATGTTCTTGTCTATGGACCATATGTGCATTACATTTGTGCTACAAACCACATCATCTGGTTTGTCATCCCAACCACATGGGACCTTTGAAAAAAATTAGGGCAATGGTGCCCCTTTTGCACAACCCACAATAGTCCGCCCACATTTCCCAATCCTTCCTATCAGCCCTAGATGTTTGACCTGAATCTTTTTAGGAGTACTCCTAATCGCCCAAAAGGTTTGATGTATTGGCACTTCCTCCACACTAGCATGCGTGCATTTTGTGGGTAATCCCCCTTCTTCTCTTGATAATGTAGCTTCATTTCCAACAACTATCTCATCATCTATGAAAGGAATCTTCTTGGGCCTATCTCAAATATAGTCTTCATAAATCTCATATAGCATGTATGAGCAAGTATGTATTAAGAATACCTACCCCTTTTATTTCATATTTACACTTTCTCATGTAATTGATTAACCCCCTCTTGCATGTGTACATTTTTTAATTTGCTATTTATAAATCCCCTCACGCATGTAAATAGAATGTAAGTCCCCATATTAAAAAAATACCCCTCTGTGCACTAACATGTTGTGCTACATGTTTATAAGTCAACCCCCCCCCCCCCCAGCATTGAACCCTAGTCTATGGCTCACATCATCCTCCACATCAATTACAATTTCCTCTTATGCCTCGATGACTCTGGATCACCACTCAAAGGAGTTGGCACCTTGTACATGGGGTAGAAGAGCGGTGCTCATTTTCACAAGTCCCTATGACATGTGCTAGAGTAGAAATGCTAGAATTTGCACTTATAATAAGCTTCTCCAATGTGTTTGTTGAGGTTGTATGAATGTTTTTGCACTTTGCAGAATTGGCCAAGTCTAAATCACAAGAATTGTAAAATTATATCTTTTGCTTGAAATCTCTCTTGGGCACATGCATTGTATTACTTGCCTACTTAAGGAAACTTCTACTCATGAATAAATAATCCTTTTCTATTATGCTTACACTAAGTTTCCTTCATGTGGTATCAGAGCTTTGTTACCCTCCTTGAGCCTTCATCTCTCACTATGCCACATCATCATCTTCCCCACCTCCCTTCTTGTTCATTCTTTGCCCATTTTTTGCTTAAGCTTGTTCTCCACCTCTGATACACCATTACACAAGCCCTCTGGTTCAAAGGAATTAGGGAAAGATCTTTTCTTCTGCCCATGCCTTCACTTCTACTAGTTGCCGAACTTTCACACAAATCTATCAGTAGGAGTCACCATTCCAAAAATGGTTCAAGCTATTGTTGGGTGACACTATGAGGAGGATGCTGATGAATTTTGAGCACCAATATTCTAGCATATGTAGGAAAAATCATGGACAAACTAGTCAAAATGGCATATTTCTTTCAGATGACCCATTGTGGTATTGCGCAATTCGTTTATTGGGGGTTATTCTTTGGTTATAGAGCTTCATCAATATTGTAACACGAGTCCTTTGATTTTTTCTCTCTAGTGGTCGAATTTCACCCTCCAAACTTAGGTTTGTTTCTACAAGTATTTCTCCCATTCCTTGGTCTTTGATAGTTGACCAATCAACATAAATATGGTATTCTTGACCTTCACTATAAATTTACTATATCTTGGCTATGCTTGAGCATTGTAACTCAGTCATTGAGCTCATTGATGCCATACTTGTTTGCATTTGTGCGCTCATTGCATAAGACACTTGATCATTGATTTGCTTGCTAAAAATGACTAGCTCTTGTGAGTCATCCAATCTTAAGAATATTAGAGTGAATAAGCCCATCAAGAAGAAAGAAAAGTTTGTCAATAGGAAGATTACCAAGCTCCAAGCCAAACGTCTTTATTAGTGTGCAAATAATCTTGGATTTTCATATTTTCTTGCTTGCAATATGCACTTGTATCGTGATGGTTCTTTCTAAGGATTTGTAAAGGGATTAGACACTACAATTATTGACCTTTCTTATGGCTACTAAAACAAAGATAGACAAATTTGAGTGTGATGGATTTCACTCATGGCAAACCAAAATCAAGTTTGTACTTATGAAAAAGGAGATTTGGAACATTACCAATGGGAAAGAGAAGAAGCCTACCATTAGGGAAGGAGAAGGATTATGGTCAACTAAAGATGAGACGGGTGCTACTCCTACTACTCCCCGACTTCCTTGCTACCCCCTCTCAGCCTCCTCCTTCCTCCCTCCCTGCCCCTCTCTCCTCTCTCCTCTTAGCCCCCTCCCTTCCTTACCTCTCCCTCCTCCCTCAGCCCCTCCTTGCCTCCCTACCCCCGCCTTCTCAGCCCCCTTCCCTCACCCTCTACCCTTGCCCCCTACCTCACTACTCAACCCCTTCTCCCCCGCCCCCTACCCCCACCCCCTCTCAACCCCTGCCTCTCAACCCCTCTCCCCTGCCCTCTACCCCCGCCCCCTCCCCCCACTTCTCAGCCCCTCTCCCCCACCCTCGACCCCCTCTACCCCCATCCTCTACCCCTGCTTCTCAGCCCCCCTTCCCCTGCTCCTCAGCCCCCCTTCCCCCGCTCTCTACCCTCACCCCCCTCCCTCGCCCCCTCAGCCCCTACCCTCACCTCCTCGCCTCACCCTTGTAGCCCCTTTCCCCTGCCTGCCCTGCCCCCCCCCCCTACCCCCACCTCCCTCACTTCCTCTCCCTCCCTTTCAGCCTACCTCTCCCCTCCCATCCTCCTTCATCCCCTCTCACTTCATCCTCATCCTCACCCTTCTTCCTCCCTTCATCCTCACCCTCACCCTTCTTCACCCTTCATCCCCTCCTTTTGCTCTCCCCTCCCATCCTCCTTCATCCCCTCTCACTTCATCCTCATCCTCACCCTTCTTCCTCCCTTCATCCTCACCTCACCCTTCTTCACCCTTCATCCCCTCCTTTTGCTTGCACCCTCTTCTAGAACTCTCCTCTGCCTTCACCCTCTTCCTTGTAGCATTTTAGTTAGACAGAGTTCAACTGTGTTCATGTCGGCCTTTCCACCCTGACAATGGCTCTGCCTTCAACCAATCCTAGCCCGCTTCCACTAGCTGCAAAAACCATCATTTTCTCAAAAGACGAGTTGCAATAGCTCAAAAAAGATACAAAGTAGGAGAGCTCAACTTTGCTCTTTGCTCACATCCATGGGTCCCACCCTTCTAGGTTACAGGCCAGGGATGCTCGCCGCTTTACCTGGAGACCTCACAGGGCACTTCTCAGATGTTCATCTACTTGGGCAAGGTTTCTTCTAGATTGTTTTTGACTCCTTGAAGGTACCACGTATAGTGCTTCGGGCTAGTCTGCTAGCACTGGGCTCCAGGAGGATTTTTCTGACCCCTTTTTCACTGGGGTTTAATCCTATCGAGGAAGACAGTCGGACAATGTCACTCTTCATCAAATTTCCAAGCCTTCCTCAAGGTTCCATCGGAGCTGCCTTTAGAGTAATTACTAAGATCCCCCTCTCCTTGAGATGCCTACTTCAGCAGCAGAGGCAGTCAGGTCCGATGGGGTACTGCATGTTAGGGTCATTGTCTCTGACCTTAACATCTCAAATGACCACATTATGCTTTAGTATCTAGATGGCTCCTTCTTCAGACAGAGAGTCAAGATTGCAGGGACACAAGATTAGTGTAGGATTTGCAAGACCCTTGGGCACTTTGCCAGAGATTGCCCAAGGAAAAAGAAAAGACCAAAAAGATCCACGGGTGTGCCTCATAGCTTCACCCGACTTGGACCTTATTCACGACTAATTCCTACCACCTCACGTGTTGCTAGAACTTCGACTTCATAGCCAGGACCATCAGCCTCTCATCTTGGTACTTCTATAGCGCAGACAAGACAGTCGGTATAATGAACCTCTTGACAGAAAGATGACTACTTTGGTCATCCCTCGTAGGATGCCTGTCAAAGTTGGTGAGCTGGTACCTCAGGCTACCATTGACGGGGATGCAGACCCATCTCTTCAAGTAGGAGACATCCTTGTCCTGGTTCCATGTGTAGATGAGACTGCTCTAGACTCTATTTAGATGTAGCAGCACGGAGCACCTTTCTACAGAGGCTTGTGCTTTACTTGAGGGGAGTGACGAAATTGTGGCTGAGGTCATGCATATGTTGCCACATCTTCCTACACCTAACATAGGTAAGGGGGTTATTGGTTCCACTCCTCCTTCCACAAGGCTCCTTCTTCGTACTCCTGCGCTAGAGGTACTCCACACACTCCTGCGCCAGAGGTACTTTGCAAGAATTCATTTTTAGTTCTGGAAGACTTGGCTGAGTTTGAGGTAGAGGAGTTTGTACCTGCCACGTTTGGGGAGCAATCTTCAAGGATAGAGTTTCCCCCTCAGCAAGGGGGCTGTGCTTTCCCCAGTTGACTTCCCTCCTCTTGATAGGAGGAATTTTTTGCAAGAGAGGGCTTTCTCCACTGCGAGGTTGGGTAGGATCTTCCATCCGGCCTCCTCCTCTCACTGATGAGGATTGTCAGTTGGAATGTTCAGGGCCTTAGGGGTGTACCTCACTGCCACCATAGGTAGCTAACTCATAACCAACTTCATCCAGGTGTTACTGGGGTCCCATGGACATTTTGATGATTCAGGAACACAAATTGGATGCCAGGGATTGTTCCAAGTCGGGAAAGCTTCTTTTAGGCCACAATTTTTGGTCACCCACCTTGGGCACCAGGGGAGGTACTTGCATTTCTGTTTCTTCTTCTATACTCCCCTTGGTGATTGGACATGGGATCATAGTCCCTTCTAGAGCTCAGTGTATTACACTTTTGATTGATGGGCATAAGGTTGGTCTCTTAAACCTTTATGCACCCAATTCTAGAGGGGATCTTGTTCTTTTTTTGGAAGGAATTGCTCTCTTGGTCACATATTGCAGATGCTTGGATTATAGGGGGCAATTTCAACATGGTTGAAGAGCCCTGGAAGGATTTTTTCTCATGCAACATTCAGTCTTGCACTCCTTCTCATGGGGGAGATTGGTTGGACAGCAGTAAATGGATCTTTACTTCAGCCCATCTCAAATCCCCCCCTTCCCCTCTCATGGCAGCTATTCTAAAAGCTTGGGGCTACTTCATGAGAGTGCTCTCAATGGAAGCAAGAACGGAAGAGGGAGAGAGAGAAACAGAGAGCCACACAAGTTTTGGTGGGTGCAGAACACCCTAATCTTCTTTTTCATTCATTTATATATGTGTTTAGTATTGTACATAACTGGGGTAAAGGCACAATGACCTTTAACCCCCATAACCTCCCACTTAAAGGACAATGTACCTTTAAGGGAGAAAAACTAGTGAGCATACTATCCAATGCCCATCAATACACGACAATACTCAAGCTGCTGACTAGGTAGACTCTTCGTTAGCATATCTAAAGGGTTATCATCTGTATGAACCTTGACAAGCGCTATGCACTTTTCCTCAAGTACCTCCCTGATGAAATGGTACCTAACCTCAATGTGTTTGGTCTTTGCATGAAAGACCGAATTCCGTGCTAGCTAAATAGCACTCATAGAATCACTATGCAATGTCGATACACCTGTATGAATCCCCAAATCTCCCACTAGCCGGTTAAGCCATATAGCCTCCTTGCAACCCTCTGTGGCTGCAACATACTCAACCTCTATGGTAGACAAAGCAACACACTTCTATGCATGAGACATCCACACCACCTGCAAAGGTGAACACATAACTAGAAGTGGATCTCCTACTATCCACATGCCTTGCATAGTATGAATCTATGTACCCAAGTACACACATGTCTCCTCTACCAAAGCAGATGCACATCTCCTTGGTACCCTTCATGTACCTTATGATGCACTTAACTGCCTCCCAATGCCTCTTTCCTGGATTAGCCATATACCGGCTAACAACTCCCACTGCAAATGCAATGTCTGGTCTAGTAGCTATCATAGCATACATAAGACTCCCAACCACTGATGCATAAGGAACCTTGGCCATCATGGCCCTCTCCTCATCTAATTTGGGACTATCTGTATGACTCAGTTTCAAATATGGAGGCAATGGAGTACTCATAGCCTTCCCCCCCTCCATATTGAAACGCTGCAATACTTTTGTAACATACTCCTTCTGTGAAAGCCAAAGGAGTTTCCTACTCGGTTCATGTGTGATGCGCATACCAAGAATATGACATGCAAGTCCCAAATTTTGCATATCAAAGGCCTCATGCAACTTGTTCTTTAATGCATCTAGCTCATAAGTATTCTTGCTAGCCAATAGCATATCATCCACATATAGTGCCAGGATTATCAGGGTATTATCCTTAGCCATTTACTTGTAGAGGCAATGATCAATTTCACTCCTTCTAAAACCCTAGGACCAAATGAAAGCATCGAACTTCTGATACCATTCTCTAGGCACTCGCTTAAGACCATAGAGACTCTTCTTTAGCTTGTAAACTAAATGCTCTTTGCCCTTTTCTTCAAAGCCTTCCGGCTACACCATGTAAATTTCCTCATGCAGATCCCCATACAAGAAAGCTGTCTTGACATCCATCTGCATAAGCTCCATATCCTCTGCTGCCACTAGTCCAAGCATGCATCTAAGTGTGGTCATCTTCACAACCGGAGAGAATATCTCATCAAAGTCCACACCCTTCTCTTACTTGAACCCTTTAGCGACCAAATGGGCCTTGTACCTAGGCACATCATCACCTGTGACCTTCATCTTGTAGACCCATTTACATGGCAATGCTTTCCATGTGGCAAAGAAACCAAGTCCCAAGTCTTATTCTTCATAAGTGAACTCATCTCTAATTGCATAGCATACTCCCACTTGCATTGATCCTCGTGCATCATAGCCTCTCTGTAGCAAGAAGGCTCCCTGCAATCAGTAAGCATCACATAGTCTACCCCTGGAACAAACCTATTAGCTGGTCTAGACACTCTAGATGATCTTGTCAAGAGCATTTTATCTTACTGTCCCACTTGCATATCAGCCATATATGGCTCATCATTTCCACCAATAGATGATCCATCATCTACCCTTGATTGTATACCTGTGGAAGTACTTGGTGGTACCATTTCTTGCACATTTGGTGCATGGATAGCTTGCTGTCTATCAACATATGCAGGTGGATTCACATCCTGGAAAGTGATTCTCCTCATTTCCATATCCCTCATGGGTGCCTTACGCATCTTCTTCTCATTGAAGACTACATCATGGCTGCATATGATCTTCTTTGCTTCTAGATCCCAGAGACGATATCCCATCTCTTCACTTTCACCATAACCTAGAAAGATGCATTTCCTAGACTTAGGATCTAGCTTCTTTCGAAGCTCTTTTGGCACATGTGCATATGCCTCACACCCAAATATATGCAAATGAGAGTAAGAGGGCTTCTTGCCACTCCATGCCTCTTCAGGAATACCACCATCCAAACTCTTACTAGGTGATCTATTGATCACATGCATTGTAGTCTTTATTGCCTTAGCCCAAAAACCACCAGAAAGACTTGCATTGGAAAGCATGCATTGCAACCTTTCTTGAATGGTACAATTCATCTTTTTTGCAACTAGATTTTGCTCTGGAGTATGAGGGGATGTGAGCCCCCTCTTAATCCCACGTGTATCACAGAAATGCTAAAAGTCACGAGAGAGATGCTCTCCACCATTGTCAGTCCGTAGGCATTTAAGCGTTCTACCTGACTGATTCTCAACCAAGGCTAGCCATTTCTGAAATACCTAGAACACATCACTCCTCCGAGCTATAGCGTAAGCCTACACTTTCCTAGTTGCATCATCAATGAATGTCACATAGTATTCAGCCCCGCCTAATGACCGTGTAGGCATGGGACCACATACGTCTAAATGCACCAAATCAAGCTTTTTAAAGTGTAGAAATTTGATCACACAATGGAGGTTAGCTACATTGTTGGGCACAACTTATAAGTTTGTAGCAAAGGCAAGTAGCCTATAGCTGCAACCCTTACTTCCTAATTTGATCCACAATACATAGGTTAGATTTGTGCATGGCTATAATGTTTTTTATAAATACCTTATCATTATGGGTGGCCTCAAAGTGGGTCACACATAGCAAACAAAACCTAGCTATTCTACTTCTTGAATCATCTAGTCAAGGTGAGAATTAAAGGGACATCAGTGATGTTGATGGGAAACTCCTTGAAGAGGTAGTTGGAGTTATTGGTAGAATGGATGGCTTGGGGATGTTGGCATTGGAGAGGAGGGTGCAAGGGCTGATAGCAATGGAAAAGACAACTAAGGAGAGGTTATACTGCTAGAATGCAAAGGGATAGACGTAGAGACGGATTCAGCAATGGCCTGGGAAGCTAAAGGAGAAAGGGCGTGAGGGGAAGATGAGGGAATTGGAGAGGAGGGAGGAGAACGGGGAGGGGGGAGGAAGAATGGGCGAGGATGGATGGGGAAGTAGAGGAGGGGAGCTAGAGTTGTGGCTATGGTTGTCTCTTGTGGTGGTGCCGCAATCGAGGACGAAGCTGAAGGAGGGAAGCATTCAATGGCACACACCACCAACGAATAGACAAATAGCTTTTTCTTGAAATTAAACAATTGCTTATTTTTGCTTTGCAAAAACAAGTCGATGCTAAGGCTACCCAGAGGGCAGGCCAAAAGACCCCTCTGTGCATTAACATGACGTGTTACATGTTTATAAGTGAACACCCCCCCCCCCCCCCCCCCCGGAACTCTTGTCTATGGCTCGCATCATCCTCCACATCAATTACAATAGAATGTTTCCTCTTATGCCTTGATGACTCTTGATCACCACTCAAAGGAGTTGGCAACTCCCCCCTCGAACTTTGGTCTATGGCTTGCATTATCCTCCACATCGATTACAATAGATTGTTTCCTCTTATGCCTCGATGACTCTTGATCACCACTCAAAGTATTTGGCACCTTATACATGGGGTAGAAGTGTGGTGCTCGTTTTCACAAGTCCCTCTGACATGTGCTAGAGTAGAAGTGCTAGAATTTGCATGTATAATAAACTTCACCAATGTGTTTGTTGAGGTTGTATGAATGCTTTTTGCACTTTGCAAAAGGGCATTGGCCATCTATATCACAAGCATTGTAAAATGCTAGAAGAGGTGTATGTCAAACCACCTCCAGGCTTTGAAATTACAGCAAATGCACTTCAAGTATGCAAGCTCAACAAAGCTTTATATGGGCTGAAACAGGCCCCTTGTGCATGGTATGCCAAGATACATGCCTTTTTGACCAGCAAGGGGCTGCACAATAGTCCTACTGAGAGCACCCTCTACATCAAGATGGATGGGGGGGAAATATTAGTCATCCTTCTTTATGTCGATGACTTACTGCTCACAGGGTCCAATGAAGGAAAAATTGCAAATTTCAAAGCTGATTTGCAGACCAACTTTGACATGTCAGATTTGGGGCTGCTTCACTTTTATTTGGGGATCCAGTTCTCTCATGAGAGACGTGGCACTGTTATGTCTCAGTCCAAGTATGTTCAAAAACTCTTCGACAGATTTAACATGCAAGAGTGTAAGCCCATAGCCACTCCTATGGAGCCGGGGCTGAAACTCACAATGCATGATGCAGGAGAATCAGTTGATGCCACACTTTACGGTCAGGCTATTGGATGCCTCATATATCTCTGCAACACTAGACCTGATATTCAGTTTGCAGTATCTCAGGTGAGCAGGTACATGCACAGCTTAAAAACTATGCATTGGCATGCAGTTAAGCGCATCTTCCGTTATTTGCAGGGCACAAAGTCTTTTGGCTTACTATTTTCCAAGGGGGGTGACTTGCAAATGCATGCCTACAGTGATTCAGATTGGGCTGGTGATTATGACACTAGGCAGTCCACTAGTGGCAATTGTTTCTTTTTGGGTAAATCTTGCATTTCATGGCTGAGCAAGAAACAATCTATAGTGGCTACCTCATCATGTGAAGTTGAGTACAGGGCAGCTTTCACAGCAACAGTTGAATGTGTCTGGCTGCGATGTCTATTTGCAGATCTTCATCTGTCTTTGGGGGGTCCCTCTCCAATTCTCACTGATAGTCAGAGTGCCATTGCAGTGGCAAAGAATCCAGTGTTTCATGCTCGCATGAAACACATCGAGGTTCACTATCACTACATCAGAGAGAAGTTGCATGCAGGAGAGATCAGTATGATCTTTGTGTCCACACATGACAACGTTGCATATATTTTCACCAAATCACTACCACGTGAAAAGTTTGAGGCATTTCGCAGTGCCCTGAACTTATATCCATTTGGTGACTGATCAGCCTTGTACATGACATTGGCAGTGCAGGGGGGTGTTAGAATTATAGATATAATTCACCAGTGACCAATGTAATATAATAAGCTAGTTAGGGGCACTTTTCCCTCTTTAAGAGGTTTTTCCCCCTAATCGTACTTAGTTCACTAACTATGGTTAGTGACTACTAAGGTTTTGTCACTAGGACAAAACCTGATCTTTCTTTCATTGTGTTGTACTCTTACACTCTTCTATTGCAACTAAGCTTTTAGCTTCCAAGCTTCTAGCTCTCACACTCTCTCTTGCTCTCTCTCACTCACTCTCTACTCACAGGTGATATATGTCACAAGCAAGCACCTCTTGAAAAGTGCTAAAATTGTGCTTTCTTAGCACATGCTTTTAAGCACAAAAGGTGTACTAACCAAATGTGCTACCATCCATTGATGGAATTAATTGTATGGCTCAATCATTGATCAAACTTTTTAATCTACACACACACACACACACACACACACACACACAAAGAGAGAGAGAGAGAGAGAGAACTCTTTTAGATGTGAACAAAAATTTCTGAATTTCAAAGCCAAGAATACTACAAAGGAAGGAAATTTTTTGTGAATTTTTTTAGCATCCTGAAAAGTGTGTGAACCTCTTCCACACATTTGCAGTTAGCTTAGTCATATCTATGGGATACATTAAGACATTCAATTTATCTACATAAATCCTAGATACATTTATGTGTATCTATATTTCTCCATATATACCACGGTTGAGATCTTAAGGATTCCATATGAAATTAAACATATATATACCCTAAATCCCTTGCAATTATACATGATTTGGCTTTTTTGACACAAAAAATGAGGTGAGCAACTCAAAAACCTTGGAAACAACTATAAACATGGGTACCTTTTGATGATTTTTCAAAACCCCCTAGAGTGGTGGCGAAAAAATGCATCTGTAGGGTCCCGAGGTAGAAAAATTCAAAAGGTACCCATGTTCATGGGATTTTTAAAAATGATGAAAAGGTACCCATGTTTACAATTGTTTCTAGGGTTTTTAGGCCTTTTGAGCTTATTTTTGTTGCAAAAAGACCAAATTATGCATCTTTGAAAAGCTATTATTCCTTGTAAAGAAACCAAAGCTTCTAAAAGTTTTGTTTGATGATCATAAAGACTTATCCTTTTTGTAATAATTTTTTATTGAAACATGGAGGACTTCATTAGAGTCACAAAGGTCTCTAAAACATCATTGCATTAAGAAAGCTCACCTGTAGCCTTCATTATCATATATATTGTTGATGTCATCATGATTATATTCGATCAAGGAAAAGGGAAAAATTAATGTTATGAGAATTTTGTTACTAATCTATACATTAATCCTTGTTATACAATAGCTAAGAGTGTTAATAGTGGACATGTGCATTGTGATTTATGTTATTAAAAAAAAGACATCAACATTTGTCAAAATGTCTTAAAACATACCAATAAAGTATCTCTGGGATTTGTATGTGTAGGAAGGGGATATAAAAAAAGCTCAAAATTTTTATTGATTTTTCTAAAAAGCTCACGATAAAAAGATCATCTAAAAATAACACTTGTCCTACTCTAGCATAGTATCTTGACTTTGTTATGAACCCATACAAATCATAGATGGTCCCTTAAATGAATGTTAATATTTTTACAAGACTAAGATTTGTTCTTCCATGATGAGTATGCTAGTCTAGTTGTGGAGGTTATTAGGGCCAATCTGCTTGTGTAGAACATGCATAGAAGTGAAACATTATAAAACCAAAATCTTACTATATGCATAAATAGCTAGCTCTAGGGCTCCAACATCATTTAACATAGCTACTAGCTATCTAATATATCATGAATGAACAATAAAGGGAATCTCTTGCTAACTATCTAAGCTATCAAATCCGAACAATAAAGGGAATGTCTTGTTGATGGACATATTTGACAACCAATTAAGTGGGGAGTTGAACATAGATTTAGAATTAAGCATGCGAGCTAGTTGATGCATGGAAGAGACACCATAGTGTCAACAACATGGAACATGTAATAGTATAATGGGACAACATTACATCTTCAACATAATACACTTTCTCAATATCATTCAAAATGGGCACTAGCTATGCATAGCTAATTGCATATTTCTTTTTGAAAACATTGCACATGTAATAGTGATACATGGACCAACTATCTACCTAAAACATTGCATTTCCATATTAATATAATGTGCAATATCGAACAATTTAGCTAGCTCAATTGCTCCAATATCAACCTGGGCACTAGCCATAGCTAATTGCTATTTTTTTTTCGTTTGATGTCCATAATAGAATGCATTTATTTACTTGCCCTGGTTTTTCTCTGTTGGCGTTAAAGGATCGTTTCCAATACCAAAGCGTTCCTCGTATAAGTCCCTATCGAAAATATACGTAAGCTTCTCCATTGTCGTCACCGGGTGCATCGCGTCGTGCGTCCCTCCAAATTGTTCCATGAATTGTTTGAGTATAGCCGTTCCTTGATCGCGCGTCGTGTCCCTCAGCAACTCCAAGGATACGTTGTACCCGTAATGCAGCAGCTCGCACGCATACGCTATGATCCCTTTCATCTTCGTGTCTAGTAGCTTCTGCCCCTCCAAACTTTCCATCATCCTATTGGTCTCATCGAACTCAATGTCAAGCTCGACAAGGATCTCTTTGAGGAGTCCTGCAGGAGAAGTGCAATCCATGATGAGTTTGTTGTTCTTGCAACTCGTTAATTCTTTTTCTCAATTGTTGTGGTTTTTTTAAATTTTCGGAAGCATTACGTACCATTTGCAAATCTCAAGCCTCCCGGCTCTCTTTTAGCTGGCAAACGCCTATTGCAGTTGTCAATGAAGTCGCGTAGTTCCGCATACGTGTTGAAGCCGTTGATGTAAGCTTCCAGACGTTCTCCTGCATTGTTTGCTAGCGGGAATTGCTTTGTGGTTAGGAAGAACCTCCTCTTTGCTGGTGGAGGTTTTGTTGCCTTCGCGTTGCTTTTGTATAGCTCAAGTAGCTGCTTGCAGGCACGACTTATTACACCGTCTTTCCAAATGAGCTGTCTTTTTAAATCTTCAAGAAAAAAAGATTCTTTCATGCTGGTGGAATTTACCTTGTCTGCGTCCATGTCTTATGCTGTAATGTCTCGAGCTTTCTGATTCTCTGCACCTGTTCTCGACAATAGACAAGATATTAAAACCATTTTCCTTACACGCATGTTTGACGTAACATATTCATGACTTGTCTCTACCTTTTTCAATCTTTGGTAGTGCATACCTTTATGCGCGTGGTTGTGTTGTCGGCTATGAGAACTCTCGTGGAATTGGTCTGAATATGTTTGGATGTGGGCAATGTAGTATGTGCAGCCTCGTTCTCTCAGTCACTCTGGACAACATCACGTATGCTAGGCCAGGGACAAACACTCCTCGAAATATGAGCAGCGCTTTGTTGGATATGGTTGCACCTTGGGATTTGTGTCCCATGATAGCGTATGCTAGGGTTAGTGGAAATGTGGAATTGTGGAACCATTTTCCATTTATTGCCTTTCGCTGATGCTTCGAGCATCGTAATGTGAGCACGGCCGCTGTTGTGTCCACGACGACAGTGATACCGTTGATTTCTCCCCTGCTAGTTGCATTGATGCTCTTGATTTTGCACATTGCTCCATTTGCGGCACCTATTGCGAGGTCGATGTTTTCCGTTATCATTGCCTTCGCCCCCATGCAAATTTTTCCTATCTCGTTGAAGCTTTTGTCCTCCAACCATTCTTTGAGAGCTAGTTCGCTCGCAGCGTTACTGTGTATTTGAACATGCACAATCATCTCGGGAGTGTTGAATTTCTCCACAAGCTCATCGTTGAAGGTAGCGACATCGACTCTGTGCGTGCAAATGATGGTTGTTTCGGCATCGATGAAGTGGCATGCACCTTCCTTGTCGACAATGCACTGCCCCAAATAGTCGGAAATCTCGTCAAATGTGGGCATCCTGAGTCTTATGGTATGCAAGAATGCCAGGAACGGCATGTCTCGTGCATGTCGCACCGAGAATTGCATGTGGTACATTTTCGCTTGAGCCCAATGTGCGGAGGACGTGATGTGGCACGGCTCGCAGAGATCCTCGCGGTGTTTGCAGACTGGCGGTAATTGCACCAGGTCACCAAAAATGACGATTTGTCTTACCACGAGATCGAAAGTCATCCTTGTTAGCATGGACATCTCGTCAATGATGATCGCGTTGGCTTCCTTGATTGCGAGGTGTCGCTCATCCATCTCATGGATGTTTAGTGGGTACTGACTGCTGTGCACAGGGATCTTGAATTGGTAGTGTACAGTGGTTGCAATCCCGCTCAGCCACGTCACAGCCGCCCCTGTTGATGCACAGAGTATTGCCGTTTTGTTTTGCGCTACCAGATGCAAAAGATAGTACCGTATCAAGAAGCTTTTGCCGCTACCTAGTGTTCCACAGACAACGTGCAGCCCCGAGCTTGTTGAAGCTAGGCTTTCGAAGACTCTTTGTTGTTCTACTGTCAATGCGGCATTGGCGACGATGCAAAACTCGGCCATTTTTTCCAACATCCTTGCGCGTGTTGGCCCTTCGAGACGGTTTGCTGGTCGATGTTAGGCGCTTCCATCGGGCAGTCTCGGATGATCGCAACCTTTTGCAATATCATATTGATCAACTGGTCTGTGTGGTCAGTCGCTAGCAAGTTCCTTTGTGTGTATTTGGTCACATACATCTCGAGGTCCTCGTTGCTCAATATGAGGCCGCGCATTTGGCATTCGACAAAGTAGGATTCAGCTGTGTTGGCAGGTGATATGAGCTCCGTTTCATTCCTGAAACTGAGTTTTCGCAAGAGCACGTTGTAGAAGTACCCCTCTGGTTGATGTCCAGGGTGGTAGTCAGTGAATCTGACTACTCACTCACATTTTGCGATCCTGTTGCCTAAGAGGTCAAGACCGACCGTTCCATGTTGTGTTTCCTTGGGCTTTCGGATCACATATTGCCTATGGTAATCGTAGAACGTGCTATCCTCGATGACGCTCGGTCTCCCGCAATATATGTCGACCGGGTGCAGGGTGACGTTGTTGTTTCACGAGATGATGAGTTGTCTTAGAGATGGTGGGGAGGAGTCGACATAGTGAACGGCGGTCTCGCTCCTTGTGATTGTTGGTATCTGCATGCAGTTTAGCACGGCCTCTGTTGGAGAGGTTGGTTTTGATAGGAGGCTCGCGGCGATGAGTTTCAGCTTTACTTCGTCGAGATGTTGCAACCCCAAACGTGAGGCGTCTTTTGAACGGATGTTCAGTTTGCCCATTGGTTCAGATTTCATCGCGTACTTGAGGAGGTAGTGAGAGATTGAAGAGTTTGTCACCCGCTGTATGTTCATGTGTGCACCCCACAACAGTAACATGGAAGGGTGGTAAGGGACGGTGCTCATGTCCCGACCGGTAATACAACCAACGTTGCGTCAGAGGGTCGAGGATGGGTTCATATTCTAGCTGTGTTGCAAAAGGGAAGCCGTGCTTGCAATTGTGGTGTGACGGTCCGACGTAGCGCGCTTTCCTGCATACGTGCAACTGCTTCCTGAGAACTAGTTCTCGCAGCCTTGTGTTTCGAGGATCCAGGGCCTCGTCCCTGGGGACGTAAGCCGCAATCTCATTTGCAATTCGCTGACGGTCATCATGGTGGACCCACAATATGACATGGGCATGTAGGGAGCCCCTGTTTTGTATCTCATAACGAACGACATGGTGTTGTATTCGGCCAAGCAGACCGTCGGATGAAAGCAAATGCTTGCGCATGAACATATGGAAGCGTGCGTGGAAAAGTGCCACGCATTTAACAGGACAGTCCTTCCAAGTGAATTGCGCATTATAATGTGTTGCGATGCTCTCGATCACATTAATTTCTTGCCACCGTGTATCGATGACCTCGTCTGCAGTGAATGTCAGAAAGAAATCTGGGAGGCCCCAAGCATCGACCATCGTTATGAGGTCCTTCAGTTGCCGTCGATGCCACGATGGGGACCCCGGCATTGTTGATGGCATGCTGTAGCAAAGCACGTGTCTCATTGCGTCTTCATCGGTCATGGCAGGGTTGGCTTTCCTATATTGGTCGATGTCTCATTGCAAGCATGTAGAGTTGCTTGAATTGGCAATCATCACTGCCTGTTTTAACTGGAACATGATCAACAAGTACGGCTTGTAGAGCATGTAGATAGAGAATAAGGTGCATATTCTCATTTTCACATAGTTGCTGAACTGTATGCAGCCATCATAGTAGCCCCGTCCGAAAGGGAACAGGAAGGGGAACACTGCTGACTCCATGGTTATGTCAACACATGCACTGCCAGCTGCTGCTACTCCGTCGACGTGGAATGAAGCGACCCTCTCTGAAAGCATTTCTATACCCCGTAGCTATATGGAGGCAAACTCATGCTTGTCCCTTGCATCAAAGGTGCGACGGTTCGCGGGGTCCACCATGTTTTGCAAAAGTAGGAGCTCAGGCTGAGATTCCGCTATTGACATTAACTCGAAGGGAGCTGTCTCATCGTGTAGTTCCAAGATACCTGCAATGGTTTGAGGACTCAAGATGCACATACCCATCTTGATGTCCGCATGCTCTGCTAAAGAATTGTACTTGCGCAATATTGGATTGTTCTCGATGTTGTATGCGAGCACACCTGACAGCTCGTTCGTCACGATTTCTTGAGCCGAGCTTAGTGGGATGTTTCGCCAAGATATCAGAGGATTGTCTAGAAGTGACCTTCGATCGAGTGTGCCATGAGCAATCGCATTTGCAGTCGTGGTAACTGAAATGGATATATCTATGATGCTTAGCAGTTGCGTGTGGAGGTGGTTTGTTTTAAGCAACTGCCGAGAGTACTGTGGCATCAACCGCACAATGTATCTGCTCCACTGGGCATCTCGTGTGCAGCTTTGGCATTTCCAGTAAGTCACTTGCATGCCCATATTCTCGCAGGCATCCAAAAGTATCATGTTTTTGAGTGCGGTGCTGTGGCTCGAGATGCGTATGCCTTGCGAAGAAACGATCCTTTGGTTTGTAGATAGTAGCGTGGTTATGCCACAAACACCACAGATTTGAAGGCTAGAGAAAATAGCCACGCAATTACTAACCCATTGCTTGTATCTATCTGCGATGGTCAACCACGATGACATAGCTGGCCTCAAGGACATCTTTCTTGATGTTATATCAAGTTGAATAGCTCGACCTCTGGCTGCTCTGAGCGTTGACGAATGGTCATGTTTGAAGGAGTTTCCGGTGGTCATTTCTACATCGTGACATGAATCGATGTCTTATGTTCGGGTTTAAACACCTACAGGGATTAATAATAAAAACCATCCGAAACTTTGCTACAATTTCACTCACGTGGTTTTGTCTAAACGCAACAGGAAAAACAAAATGGACTGAAACTCTATCTTTAGAAGGTGAAAGAATTGATAAAATAACTTGAATCAAGCAAATACATTTTGTTGTGCGTACCTTTAGGAGAAGACACTCGTTTGGAGGCTGCAAACATCTCGAAAACAGAAGTGTTGCAGACATGATTAGTATGTTGGTCGAACCAAGCAAATGTAACGTTCCCTTGCGGAAACAGAATGTGTGAAGAAGTGTGCGTGCTCAAGATGAGGTGTAAAAAAAAAAAAACCATACGTAATGTATGGTGGAGAGCCGGCACATGTTTCTCCAAAAATTATATATCATAGGGGAACGTGCCATCCCCTCGTTTCGAATAGTCACCTCCAGTGTTAGAGGTGTAGCGCATTAATGCGAACTAGAGCAACAGACGGTGCAGAAACATTTCAGAATTGAAATGACCGTACATTCTACTTACGTGGAGTATCCTTTGTGACGTCCACAGCTCGACGAGAAGTCGCCTATTTCTTGGCTGGAATGTTGGAATCTGAAAAACAATCATGATTAGTCAATATGCATTCCTCATGTTTTGCATGTTTGGATATGTTGGTTAGCATATGTGCAATTTCCTAATGATGATAAATTCAAGCACAAAAGCTATACACAATCCAATGTCAAACATCGTCCATGTGCTGATATCTATCTCTCGGAGGCTTAGTTCCTTTAGTAATTATTTGTCAATGCTGCGAGCTTGTAGCGAGCTAGAGAATGTCAAAATTTCTCATCAGCGTTTTAGTACTTTTGTCTATCGACCTATATGCACTATTGATTGGAAATTCTGAGTTGTAAAAGGGGGTTCACATCCCAACCTACAACAAAACAAGGTTGTGGCAAGCCAACGCAACACGGAGTCGGGTTGGACTCCTCTATCTTAGGAAGATATAGTATATGGTAGCCAGGGGGAGAGTAATCAACAGGGTTGTCCATCAAGAGAATGTAGTTCTCTTACCTAGTTGGGATTGAGGACCATAAGCATTCTTGGCATGAGTAAATAGTCCTGGCTCTCGTCTTGTGTGGCTTTGAGCAAAATTTTTGATGCAAGGATTCTGTAATATCCATGCGCGCAAGGGATGTAAGCATCACGCAGGGCTTTCAATCACAAAAAGTCCTGCAATTATGAGAATTCAAAGTTATGCCTAAGGCTTCAAAAGCATTACTTTTGTTGCAAGGGATTTTGTAATATCCACGCCACACGGTGAAGAGTCTTTGCAATGAGATAGAACTAAGACCTCTGCTAGCTCCACAACTTTGAGCCTCATATTTTTATTAGAGTTAGGAAGCTTAATCTGAGATTGGATCGAAGGATTTTAGAACTACGTAGACTGTATGCACGGCTAGATGCACGAGTATATGTATGCAGCAATAGGCCTCCCATACCCAAAAAGCAAACTATGATTTTCATCATTATCAAAGAATGTGGCGGAGGCATGTTTTATTGCCTATACAGACACCACGACTGGTCGTTGCACTTCCTACTACTAATTCTCTAGATTCAATACAATTTCCACAATTAACATGAAGTTATGTTTGATATGAGTGGCAGAAGGAGTATAACACTATTGTGGACGCAAAGAGATGGCCATGGTGTAGGTCTAGGCAACAGGGTCGGGTTGTCTTTTTTTGGCTTAGATTCATGACGTTGCTGTAGAGTTCCGAGCTATTCTTACAAAAAAATCGACTAAACACTATTTTGAATCAACGTAGGTTGTCTAGAAATTGTTGGAACACTGAAAGGAAAGAGTAGAGTTGACACAAAATCAGAATACTTGCATTACTTAGTTGTAGAATGAAGAAGAGTGAGGTCCTTAAGTAGGCACCTCATACATGCTCACTGACATCACTGATGACTTCAGAGCTCCACAATCATCTCCTCAATCTACTCCTAGATTCACTCAATCATCCTATGTGGCTTTTCCACCACCTAACTGTGCTTGTGGGCACCTAACTGTGCCTCTAGCACTCACACATAGAAACATAAGGTGTGCCTGAGGCATACACCTTGAGATATCCCAACAAACCCCCCCTCAAGGAGATGCCTCAGGCTATGTCAAGGATACATCTAGTCTCATAGTTTCTCATTCCATCTCATGGTGGTCAAGGATAAATCTATGGCTAGGTTCTCATGCTAGCAAGGGTTTCCTTGGGTGTAAGGTAAACAGAAAGGGATACAAACAGACCTTCCAATGGTTATCTCCCCTGCATGTACATGCACACAATGTCTGAAGGAGGTACCATGGAGCAAAACATACACATGGCCTACATCATAAGGTGACCAGAGGTGTTTACAAAACACACAACACACAATAGTTTATTTTCATTCATTTTGGAGGACTATCCAGGCTGAGTACCTTGACATAAAAAGAGTGATCTGGAGCATACATAGAGATGATTTAAAATGCATAATCTTCATGGGATGCCTCATCTTGTGGAGGCAAAATATCCATGTCAAGGCAAGGTCTTACCACATGGGCAGTGTCTAGTGCCTTATAAGATGGTACTATGATAGAACAAGTGGATTTGAAAGTCATATCCTTCATGAGAACAATTATCTTGTCATCTCCATAGTTGTGTAGAGAAGCATATCTTAGGTATCTGACCTTCATCTTTTTCTTGTACTTGGAGTCAAATAAAAGTGCCATGAGAGGGTAGATCTCTGTATTTGCTTCCTTTTTGGCAACCATTGTTTTGGCAATCTTCAACAAGGAAGTCAGGTTGGCATTTTCATCCTTTGTAGCATAACAAGATATTGTTTTATGTTTTGGCTTTTCACATATTTTGCATAAACAAGCCATGAGAGGCTCTAACCCAGGTATTGGCTAGTGTCTTCTCTCTTACAAGGCAAAAAGAACTGAAATACTTCCAAAGTATAGCCACTTGATGTAGCAAATAGTAGTGACTAGTTTTCAAACAATGATGCTACTTTTGCATGCTTCATAGGAGTGAATGAAATAAGCACTTTCCAATCACATCCAAGTCTAGCAAGTCAAAACAAAGCTGAAGCAACACTTGTAGTGAAGTTATTAAAAACTTCAAAAGACCAGAAATGCTAGAGTAGCATTTTATGTAGCATCATTTTCAAAAGTATGTCAAAACTGTCAAAACTAGAGAGCTGAACTTGGAGGGCTCATATCACACTCTTCAAAGCAAAAGAAAGAGGGCTTTTTGAGGCAAAAGAAAGCTGGTATACCACAGTAGATCCTCTGGGAAGAAGAGGCGAAAATATGCGTCAGGTCACCTTCACCTTCATGAACAAAGTCGACTGGTTTTTCTCTATTTTCTCCTTCAATATGCAGCCATTGCTGCTCAGATTTCAGCACAAGGTAGCTCTAGGTATGGAGAATCTTGCCCTAGAAGGAATTAAGAAAAGACAGAGCAGGTGCAGAGAACTTGCAGTAGAGGATTTCGACGACTTTTCTATAATGGCGACGAGCAGCGCGCGAATTTCGTCGATTCCTTCCAGCCCAAAGTTTGCCCCAACCAGAGGAATCTCCAGCAGAAAGGGCGTGGGAAATGGTTGAGGATTGAAGGAGAACAAGCTCAAGCAAAATTTTGGGAGAAGAGGGAGAGATGGTGAAGAAGAAGAAGAAGAAGATGATGATGATGTGGCAGAAATGGGCTCAAGGAGGATCAAATGGCTCTGATACCATGTTGGAACACTGAAAGGAAAGAGTAGAGTTGACACAAAATTAGAATACTTTTATTACTTAGTTGTAGAATGAAGAAGAGTGAGGTCCTTAAGTAGGCACCTCATACATGCTCACTGACATCACTGATGACTTCAGAGCTCCACAATCATCTCCTCAATCTGCTCCTAGATTCACTCAATCATCCTATGTGGCTTTTCCACCACCTAACTGTGCTTGTGGGCACCTAACTGTGCCTCTAGCACTCACACATAGAAACATAAGGTGTGCCTGAGGCATACACCTTGAGATATCCCAACAGAAATTTCGTCTCTATTATGGAATCCTGGACAATTTTAGAACCGGCAGAGAGCTCGAAGATTTTGCCTCAGTATGTAGAGCTATGAAGTAACTATGAATGGACTTGAATATTGCGCACAATGTCCGTCGATGAACTCCAGATGGTTGATGAAAGAACGTTCATGGGTTGCAACAACGGCCAATGGCAACTAGAACTCGTCATATATCTGCAGCAAGCAAATATGTTCAAGGTGGATATGCACAAGCATTGATGATAGACAGAGGTGGTGTGCAGTGTAAGCGAGGAAGCAACTATGGAGATGTCTGACTCTCGCAAGCTGTTCTTCTGTGACTCAAAGTCTCAAGAGGTCACACTCCTACCCACCCAAACGTTGCACATGATCATTAGTGCCTGAGAATTGCAGATCAAAATTAGAAGCAATTGTAGAAATTATAGCTAAAGAACTAGATGATCTCTCGTTGCAAGCCCACGTTCCGACTACAAAATTAAGTCCCTAGATCCTTCCATCGATTCCCAATTCGCTGAAGTTCATCAACAGTTTAAACAGACCGATCTATAGCCATAAGCTTCGTTGAACCTCTCAAAGACACAGAAAGCATAACGAAGGAGATTCATGGGCAGTGGCTCGATACAAGCTTCAGTATAAGCAGGAGCAAACCTGATGGTGACGGCACGTGAACATTCGAAAGCCAATACGTGAGGGTCTCTTCACAAACCAATAGCCTTCATAAAGCAATCTACGTTGTTTTTGGCTTATGTTCGTCCATTTCCCCTATATTTAAAGGTTTTGCCTTGGCTTTTTACGCAGCTGGCTTTTTACGTAGCTTTTGGGCTTTCAGAATTTAAAAAATCTAAGGGTGTATATTGTGCCATGTGGAAGCACAGGATTTCAGAATTTGAAAAAACGTCACTATGGAGATGTCTGACTCTCGCAAGCTATTCTTCTATGACTCAAAGTCTCAAGAGGTCACACTCCTACCCACCCAAATGTTGCACATGATCATTAGTGCCCGAGAATTGCAGATCAAAATTAGAAGCAATTGTAGAAATTATAGCTAAAGAACTAGAGGATCTCTCGTTGCAAGCCCACGTTCCGACTACAAAATTAAGTCCCTAGATCCTTCCATCGATTCCCAATTCGCTGAAGTTCATCAACAGTTTAAACAGACCGATCTATAGCCATAAGCTTCGTTGAACCTCTCAAAGACAAAGAAAGCATAACGAAGGAGATTCATGGGCAGTGGCTCGATACAAGCTTCAGTATAAGCAGGAGCAAACCTGATGGTGACGGCACGTGAACATTCGAAAGCCAATACGTGAGGGTCTCTTCACAAACCAATAGCCTTCATAAAGCAATCTACGTTGTTTTTGGCTTACGTTCGTCTGTTTTGCCTATATTTAAAGGTTTTGCCTTGGCTTTTTACGCAGTTGGCTTTTTATGCAGCTTTTCAAAAGCTTTCAAAGCTTTTGGGCTTTCAGAATTTAAAAAATCTAAGGGTGTATATTGTGCCATGTGGAAGCACAGGATTTCAGAATTTGAAAAAACTAAAGGTTTTGCCTTGGCTTTTTACGCAGTTGGCATTTTACGAGCTTTTTACGTAGCTTTTCAAAAGCTTTCAAAGCTTTTTGGCTTTCAGAATTTAAAAAATCTAAGGGTGTATATTGTGCCATGTGGAAGCACAGGATTTTAGAATTTGAAAAAATGTCCTAGTGCTGGCCAAGTAACCATGCTCAGAGCCCCCTGGGTTTCATTGTATAGACCCAACCGAACTTCACGAGCACCAGACCCCTTACTTGTACCCTGAGGCGTTCGTGGTGGGTAGAATCATTCTGTTCCACTAGGCACTTAGACAACTATGTACACTTTTTGGATTTCAAATGGAAATTGGTCATTTGCACTGAACGCTGCCTGAGACTTTGGAAAGCTATGCAAAGGATAGAAACACTTTCATGGCGAGCTGCCATAGTAAGTAGACAAATGCATAATACAAAGGAACCTGCGGTTAAGCGTTATATGGACCCCAAACATTTGAAGGGAAAGCTAGTATAGTGACCTTTATGATTGAAAGCCGTTTACTGTTACCTTTATTTTCCTGAGCTACATAAGCTGAATGCGGTTGTTAAGCAACGGGATGCTACACAGGCTGAGGGCACGTGATCTAAATGGGTAAAGTTAAAAGCCCAAGAAGGAAATACTTTGCCCCCGCACATTTGCTATTGCCTTTTCAATATATCCCCATAGGAATAACGCGAGTTATGCTTGCATTTGCCTGTGTGCAGAGCCATTATTGTGGCTAGACAGAGTTTACTTTTGTCTTGATGAAGGAACGCAGTTCATTTTCATTATGTTCTACCTTTCCACGTTGTGAATACTAGGCTGGGTTGATGCTACCTCAGAGGAGAGGCCGTGTAGATATATTCATGGCTATCTATGTCACAACATTGTTGCTTATGATGAAATATAAACGTATCATCTTGATCGTAGATGTAGATAAATGTGTGGATGAAATAGCCTGCATAGGCTCAACCAGGTCCATAAACCTTAGTTTCGTTGGACCAGGCCATTCTCCCACCATTCATGCATGAGGAAATCCTCCCTGCCAATGTTATGGGCCATTTCTAAGAAAAGAGAGCCAAGGAACAAACCCGAGGATCTTCTACAACTACAAAATATAGGGAGTCATTTTGTGGATTCTTTAAGTATATGAGAAGCACCTTTTGAAAGATCTAATTATCTTTTCAGTTTATGGTCTTTGGGTCTTCTCAAGGATTTAATATGATAAAATATTCTCCTAAATAGAGAGATGGACTAAAGGGGCACTCCCCTTGAGGGACGTTTTTAATGGGTCCCTATATGTTTATAATTTATAGTCCCTTTAATTCTTAAGCAAGGGAACATTGTACTTCCATTCTTATTACTTCATTGCATTATGGGTATAGTTCTCCTTAAGATTGTGGAGAATTCATAAGTTCACCTTCATTAATGACATTGGTTGATTTATGCAGGGGTTGCTAAGGTTTTTAAACAGTTTCCTTATTTTCTCATTCCCCTTTCTTCTTAGCCTCTGTGCCATACTAGAATTTCCCATGAGATGCTTATTAACCCATCAGAAGGTTGCAATTTAGGGGAGCAAAGATAATTCCCTTTGAAAAACTATTTTAGTTCCCATGCTTGTGGGGTTTTCATATACTCCTTTGGAAGTAATCTAGCATTTTATGAGCATTGTGGGGTTTCAAATCCCATGCTTGTGGGGATTCATTTAGCCTGTTGGGATTCATTTACCATTTTATATATGCACTTCATTAATGTTGTACATGCCAACTGCTTTAAGAATGCCAAGATTTTATTAATGCTAATCTTGATTGAGTGACAGGGATAACAACTGTGTGTCGGCATTGAAGCCTGGCTTCCACATCAAGAATGTAATGTCCTAACTTTCATTTTTGTTGTGATGGTGCCAGGTGAGTTGGCACACCTCTCTGTCAGATTTGCAAGTAGAGTCTTGGGCATGATATTGCGGAAGAAGACGTTGGCAACCTTTAAGAATACACTTGAGAAACTTACGATGAGAGATACAGTACTCTGGACCCTGTTATGCACACTTACATAATTCTATGTGTTTGCAATGTAGGAACTTGAAAGTGAACTACCTTGCAACTTGCTTAATTTAGAAATTATTTTATGGTTTTCAACATTGGACAAATTGATAGGATGTTATTCTCTTGGATTCACTATTTGAAATGCAACTAGAGTAATCAAATGGATTTCTCTTTTCTTGAGGGTTCTTTGAGGACTCTACTGCACCTTGAAGCACTAATGTAGTTGTGAACATAGTCTTGATGAAGCAATAGCTACTAGGGGCCTTCCAAAGCGTTGACTAAGAATATGGATTAGTGGAAATTTAGATTCATTGAAATAATAGGTCTCACACACACACACACACACACACACACACACACACACACACACACACACACACACACACACACACACACACACGTCCCTTTGGGGTCCAAAAACCTCTCTTCAGGGACCCTTGTTTTTTTGTGGATATGCCTACAGTTTGGTAAACATTAGTTGGCAGTTACCTTATGGGTATTTAGTGAGACCATGGTAATTCTTCCACATGGAGAACTAGAAGGAGGAGAGATAAGGCATATGTGGTCTTTGGGTACAACATAAGTGATTTTTCACCACCTTGTAGTAGAATTTTAGAACCCATGCAAACATAAATGGGGAATGGATGAGAATTCATTGTGACCATTATTGATTATATAACTACATGTCTTATATACAGGGAATTGGAAAAAGGCATGCTCACTCCATGGATCTACCTATGCTAACATTCCCCCTAGTTACCATCAACATATATTTAGCAAAAGCATGCAAACTATAGTAAGATGGTGGGCTCAAGTTGACTATTGCTTCTGATGGAATGGAAATCCGAAGTCCCATACATAATAAAAATTTCAAAAGAGTGATTAGTTATACAAAATCCTTATGTCAAAAAAATCTCCTCATAGACCCTTTGCCATGCTTATGAAGAAGAGATAGCAATAGCACTCAAGTATTGTGTTCACCACTTAACCACTTGTTGTGCATCCCTAAACTAATATAGTCATGCCACATTTTCTAATGTCACAAAGTATGCATCACCGATGGACCTACTCGCTCCAAATCACCTAGATGCCAGAAGAATACTTGTATACTACAGACCAAAAGAATTGCTTGGCAGATTTGAATTGTGCATAGAGCAAATCCAACGCTGTTGCCATATGACTTCATTATCTTGTTGAAGAAGATAGAGATAATGCACAAGAGATGAATGCTTGTACACTACATTGAATGAAACGTTATAAGAATATAGACATGTTCACTCCTTGAGAATAGGATTTATTGTATGAACTGCATCTTCAGAGAATAAGTATAATTTACACCATTCTCAATACCCCCTCTTAAATTGCATTGAATAAGCAAAGAGTTCTTTATAAAAGATGTCTTTGGTTTTAATTAAAAATAAGAAATTTGCACAAAGATTGCCATTAAAACCCATATGGATAGCATTTTCATGACTTTTAAAATTTGGTGGGTGTAGCTAGGAAATGATGACTATTAATATATCTAAATAGTTTGTATTATTATGATTTCAATTTGGGATGCACAATGTAGGATGTTAAAAGACATGAGCCATGGAGCTAGCTTGTTAGTTGTCTCATGTCCCATAACATGACATAAGGCCTAGTCGACTAGCTTCATTTCCTTTCTTACTTAGTTCTATCAACTATCTTTGCCTATGCTTTTGATACCAAATGCAAATTATTGTATGTTAGAATGGTGTGCTTGTTTTGTGGATACGTGGTGCTCATATTCAATTATAAATATGAGCTAGCTAGTTAATGTCTAAGTTGAATGGTGTTAGAGATATCTTATTGGTCCATATTGGAAATCGAATTGCCTTGGTGTATTCAACTAGATATTGTTCCATGAACCATCTATGAATGATAAAAAATGTGATGCATAGGAGGAGGCTCCCAAAGATGCACCATTTATAAGTATACTCCATCCTCCACTATGATCATGGTAGTGGATTTTTGCTACAGATGATGAAAATCTTGACTTTGTAAATTGCAAGGAAGCAGAGGATGATGCATACACTCCATTAGCTCCATGAATTAGCAAAGAAGAAGATTGGAAAATGCAAGGCTGATGTTGCCACTCAAGAGGGTAGATACCAACTCCTTACATGTTGTGAGTGACTATATTGGGTTTTGCACACTCCTAGAGCTTTAATTTTCATGCATCAGGATGCAAGGTTATTTCTCTAGTGGGTGTTTAAGCACTTCCATGTCTTTATTTGGAGTCTAAAAAGGTTTATGGGGTGAGAAAGATGTTGTACAAGTGCTTTCCAGATGAAAAGGACCAGCTAAGTGGAGTGTATGGATAGGAATATTGTGAATACCTTGGTCCAAATTGTGAGGTTCTGGGTACTAACATAGCAATGTTTTTGAAAGACCTCAGTAAGTTTTGGAATGACAACTCTCAATACAATAGCACAAACACACTACTGGTTGATGAAACTGCCTACAAGTGCTTGCGAAACCCAAGGGAGTGTTGTGTCTTTATACCAAAGATGGAAGACCAATCTCCTTGTGAGTTGCAAACTTTTCTGACTACCACGCTTTTAAACTGGCTAGGACACAAGCTAATTCAAAAAGGGAACATGATTAACGTAATAGCTCTCAAGCTAGACCCTTCTACATCCCAAATAAATCTAAACCTGAGCCGCAACACCTAGGACATAGTAAATCATTTGGCCCTTTTGGCAGGTAGTCCCTAAAGTGCTAGACTTATCTATCAAAGCAACAACCTCAAAGTGGGAAAAATTGCCATAACTCTAAAAAGTAAGGGTATCCATATAAACTTAACCATCTCAGCAAGTTTCCATTTATTAATAGTAGCATGGTTGTATCCAAAAAGATTTTATATCCTCTAAAAGACACCCCTAGGGTGTAAAATCATACATACATGTTGGACACAAGCTAATTCAAAAAGGGAACATGATTAACGTAATAGCTCTCAAGCTAGACCCTTCTACATCCCAAATAAATCTAAACCTAAGCCGCAACACCTAGGACATAGTTTAATTTTTCTTTTTTTAAAAGATTCTAGTGCTTTTTTGATTTGGGGACTCCCCTATATTCTCTGTTAATCAATCAAGGCATTGCATATGTGGAGCATATTGGGATTCCTCATTTTAAGTTCTCATGAACAATACAAAATACCAAGTTCAAAACTGCTAAATTAATCCTTTTTCTAGATTATTAAACTGTCATGAAACTTAGAGTAATTAAAAGCAAAAGTAGTCTACTTCTATAGCCCAAGCTTGGTAGGGACATCAAAGTTTCCCAAAAATAGTATGAAAGAGTAGTTCAAAAAATCCAAAGGCCCACTACTCCAAACTTCTAATTGCTTGTTGTCCCATTTCACAAAAAGATAATGTCTATAAAGAGTCCTTCCAAAACTCAAAGATTCCATAAATAAAGGGGTCCATTGTATCATCCTCCTTGAGGGTTATCATATAGTCCATTACTTCTAGATGAAGAGTATAGCAACACTTTTACATCCAACTTGGTGGATATTGAAGCTTCTCTTTTGGAAGAGGAGAGAAATGGCTCCTACTACAACTCCAAGAAAAATGAAGCATATCTGGTTGAAGAGAGAACTCCATTAGAAAAACCAGCATCCAACTTTGTAGTAGAAGACAAGGACTTTGCCTTTTGAGCAACTTGTCTTTGAATTTTTGTTTATCATCACTTGGTCATGTAGTTAATTTCAAGGTTCTCTGCCTATATTAATACTCCAGAAAGAATGTTATGGTTTTGCATTAGTCCATATAGTCTTTGTAAATCACCTCTGGTCACCATATGATGTAGGCCATGTGATGTGTGTTTGCTCCCATGGTACCTCTTGTAGACATGAGAAACTATGTCCACACAAAGGCCTATGATTAATCCTTGTACATGCAAGAGAGATAACCATTTGGGGGGTCCTATCCCATTTTTGTAAACCTTGACCCTTGGGCACCTTTGGAAGCATGAGATCCTAGACATAGGTTTATCCTTGACCACCATGAGATGGCCATGTGTGACCACCATAAGATGGCATGAGACACTATGAATCTAGATGTATCCTTGACAATGCAAGAGGCAAACCCTTGAGGGGGGGTATGTTGGGATAACTATGGTCAAGGGCTTGCTCTAAGATGCATGTGTGCATCTAGGGGAGTCACATGTGTGTGTGTGTGTGTGTGTGTGCGCGCACGCGTGATGTAGAAGCACACCTAGTGCTATGAGGTGTCTAGTGTGTGATCTAAGTGATGATGTAAGCACAAAGGCCCCCACATTGGAGGTCCCTTTGATTTAGGCCAGTCCCACTGATGTAGGGGTTGATTACCACTGATGTAGGGAAGGTGCCTATGATTTAGGCCACCCTCTTCCCATTTCTATAAGAGAGAGTCACCTCTCTCACAATCAATAGAACACTCATTTCTATATCTCATGTGTTCTCACTCCTTGCCATGATGCACCTCTTTTATCCCACTAACCTCTTTAGAAGTATTTAATGGCTTGAAGGTAGAAGTATATATTACAATGGATGTTAAGATTATGATAGGGAGGCTGAATGCTTGCTGGCAAGATTACTAAAGATTCTTCTTTTTACAAGAATTGAATGAATTTTAATATTATTTGAAGGTTGACTATGGGGAAATTTTCAACAAAGATGTAATGGTCGATCAAGATGGGCATGAAAATACCTATTAAAACTATGCAGCTTATATTAATGTGGAAAACTTATTTTATCTTTACTATAATCAATATAAGCCTATAAAATTTAAGTTAATTTCTATAAAAGAGGATGCAATGCTTGAGCTTTGCTAAGTATGAATTGGAACTTGCTATGAGCTAGTCTAGTCTAGAACATAATAGGAAACACACACACTCATGCATGTGTGCACCCGCATGCACATGCACACAATTTGATGTCTTCCTTGTATCTAATTCCTACTAACAAATTGTCTTACCATTGGTGTACCATAAAGGCACTTGCTATCCCTCAATTTTATTTTTGGCACCTATAAAGTTATTTTGATGTCTTCCTTGTATTTAATTCCTACTAACCAATTGTTTTACCATTGGTATACAAATGGAAAACATATTTTAGCCCTATTAACGAAATTATTTATTGGTAAATAATTACAAGAGTAGAACCATCTTACTTTGAGCTTGCATTTACCATTTATGTCAAAATGCAAATTACATTTTGACATTAAAAATGGTTTCTTTTCTTTACTATCCAAACTTGTTAGTAAAACTTTTAATTTTCATGTGCCATTTACCAATATTTATCAAATTCTTGAGGAGGTTATACTAGGTTGGAAACCTTGGAAGACTTTCTCTTTACAACTATTCAAGGTATTCTTCAAGATACTACACATTTTCCCAAGCACATGCTTTTAATGAAATTTTTGCTCCTTATGTTTGGTAGACGCTATGCGCAATTTTGGTAGACTCTATGTGCAATTTTCATCGGGTGTTAGTGTTATTATGACATATTAAGTGTTTGGATTTCTATACAAATGATAACTCATGCATTATACTAATAGTTGTGAACCCCTTAAATTCTTACAAGAGAGGATTGTATGCATCCAAAATGTAAATAAGGGTTGTGGATCCCTTGGTAGTAACTTTGTTGCAAGTTTATTGGTGGGTTGAAGATATTGATATCTATTAGATTGAATTTTTGAAGGAAGGGCTTTGAGGATTTTCATGCATTTAAGGGTTTGAAGGAACCAAGAGGAGCTAATAAGGTGGGAGAATGGGAGGACAATACCATAATGCACTCATGGATTTTCAAATCCAAAGCATCAATATAATTATCAATATAGCCATTGTTATTAAGGTCATAAATTAATTGTAATAGCTATTCTCACTTCCATAATACCTCATCTCACTTTTAAAATTTGTAACTTTCAATTCAAAAGCCCAATGAGCATGATTCCAAAGCCAACTTTTTTTTTTAATGCATGGAAAAATGCCATGGCAAAAAACCAGTTTGACAAGGATTTTGGAAATTAACATTAATTCATGTTAAGATAATTGCATTACTTGGCACTACACTTCATAAAGTACGCTTAACATTAATTCATGTTAAGATAATTGCATTACTTAGCACTATGCTTGATAAAGTAAACTAAACTAAACTAAATGAAATAAATTAAAATAAACTAAACTAATTAAATTGAAACAAACTAAACTAATGTTACCTATTGTCAACTAATGGAGAGGCCACTGCCTATCCCATGATTACTGCTCTACGAGTTGGGAAGGAGGGTAGAAGGGTAGGAGTCAAGCATTTCAGCTCATCCACCTCATCACAACATGAAGGCATGGGACATAGATGTGGACTCTGGAGGTGTGATGTTAGACCAAAAGGGGCTGAAACAAACTAGATCACAACTCTCATGAGAACTGAAAGCACAAGGTGATGGAGGGAAGCTCCCTACTATCAACTTAGGATTGGAAGCTCCCTATCAACTTAGGATTTGAGATGAGCATTGCAACTCCATTAGCTCACATTGGAATCCTCTCCTATGCTCACTTGTGGATTGGCTTTCAAGCTTGATCTTTAACAAAGAAAACTACTTTTGTAGCCATACATTGATAAGGTTGGCAAGCTCAAGAAGTATTAGAGGTGGCTACTGCCTTGAGAGGTATAGCCAGCTTCTTTAAGAGGATATGGAGTCATGGTTAGCTTGTAGAAGAATAGGAGGTAGGGTAGGGAGCGAGAGGAAAGAAAGGGAGAGTTGAGGTCATGTTACAAAAATTATACTTATGATATATCTTGCTTTGGACATTATTATTTTTAGTCGAGTGTGACTATGGCAAAGTACTCCATAGGAGCGCATCGGACACAGTGGGGATCCTAGTGGATACTTTGTGTGGTTAGTTGGGGACGCCTAACTAGCTTGTGTTTTGCCATGCTAGATGGTCGGTATTGTGGGTGATTCCATGTTAATACTGATGTCGCTAGTGTTATTGGTATTGTGCTTGATTATTGTGCTTTGAGCATGGTTATGTTGGGATCGGTTGATTCAGTGATTCGTTCAATCGATTGTTAATAACTAATGTAATTGGCGGCTTGAGTATAGGTGATGGAACTCATAGCGAGGATTGGAGTTAGTGTGAGGGTACTGATCCAGGTCTCGCACAATGCATTATATATGGCCATGGGTCAATTTTGTATTTGTTTAATTATTGCAAGTTTGAGCAATATATTTTGTTGAGAACATAAATCATTTTGGGCCCTAAGATGGCTATGTAAAGCAAATCCCTCATTTTTGGATGAGAGGGATATTTTGGCTTCTTGGTGCTTTTATGAAATATCATAAATACTCTAGATGGGGAAGCGTGAGCCACTCATCTAGGGGGGGGAGATTGTACTCATTGTGCTGTCGTTTACATGGTGTGATTGCATTCTCTTTCTCCAGTTGATTAAGTGGTGAATTTGTGTGAAAAGAATTACCTTCAGGTTTCAGTGGTATCAGAGCCTAGGTCACACTCTTGTGAAGAAAAGGAAAGTTTGAAGCTTCCTCATGTGGAGGATTCAAGAGGAAGTGTGCATCGAGGGATGTACCCCACTGGCTCAAGGCTCACTTTAGCTTTCAATGAATAAGCTTTGAAGATTGCACTGAGCAACGGAAGGCTGCAAGACATTTAATCTCCTTGGTTGCATACGGTTGCCAGTGTGCTCCAGAGTCTACTAAATTGTCTTGGGTCGCATGATTTCTTTCTCTATTTGCGTGCTCAACAAAGTTTGGGTCTTGCAGTAGTCGTCATGTGTGCAAACACCCGTGCGCATTTGGAAGTTGCCTCCTACTGACAAGCATACTTGTAGTCACCGATAGCAGCAGCCCTAGCCCATTGGCCTTTGTTGATGTAGACAGCGAAAGAGCTCTACTCATCGCCTCCAGCCCTCCATAATTTGCACAGTAGCCACCCTTGAAAAAACTTTGGGACTTGGGAATCTTTTCTCTGTCAGTGCAACCACTACAGACTAACCAAGAGCTCCCCACTGCATGTGGCCATCTCAACTACGAAATTGTAGCTGCCTGTAGGATTTTGGTCTTCGCACGCACCTCACGGACTCCAGGGCACTGAGTAGACAAGTAGCCACTATAGTCAGCTAATTGCGCAAGCTCTGAGATGGCCTCCTAGCCTTGGACTATGTACCTACCTGCAGTACTGCTCAACACACTTCTAAGCACTCATCATTACTCCAGCTGCCCCTTTCTTCTCTGTCTACTCCTTGTGATCATCATTCATTATGAGCTTTATCGATGTGCATGCCTAATCGTAAAACTCCCCATCGACTACGTTCTAGCATATGACATTTTTTTCTTTTGGAATAATCAACGTCAACTTTTTCCATCTTGACCTCCAAACACTTGTCTTCTAAGGTTAGTTTCAACAACAAAAAAAAAAAAGAGGAATTTCAGCAAGCTATGGAGCTCAACAAGGCGAAGACAAAAGCAAAATCTAAAGACGCTTGAATCAAGAAGGCGATTTGGAACCACAAAATCACCGTGCAATTAATTGGAGATCAGTCAAGCATAAGGCAACTATGAGTGACATCATTGGTCACATATCTCCCACTCTAGTCTTTTCTACCTCCAATCAAAGAGCGAGATAAGTGATTTCTTTTGCTTTATATTTCATACACTTAGTATCTTCCGCCATCCATTTCTTACCATACACTCAAAATGCACTTTTTCATCCGTTTGATTCTCATACACTTAGTATCTTTATTTTTCTCCGCTCTGCTTTATTTGTATTTATCGCATTATCATGGCACAGCACCCACAACCACCCATGCTCCAAGAGCAGCTAGATGCACTTCCGGCACAGTTAGCTGATGAGCATGAGCATAGGGAGAGATTGGAAAAGAAAATTTATGGTAAGAAAAGAAAAAGACATTCATCTGATGATGAGTCATCTGACGATGATTTTGATGATGATACTATTATCAGGATAGTCAAAGCCACACTGAGAGCACAAAATTCGAGGAACTTATTTTGGTGAATACAGTTATGGCTACTCAGCCAGACACTAAGCCTATGCACCAAAAATTTCTCTCCTAGTTTTCTGATTGTTTCTTTGTAGTTGTAACTGATGCTAGTGGATATGGAATTGGAGTTGTACTTATGCAAGATGGACATCCAATAGCATATGAGAGCTGAAAATTAAAACCAACAAAATGCAATTATAGCACATATGATAAAGAATTAACTATTGTTTTTCATGCCTTACGAATGTGGAAACATTATTTGATGGGATCTGAGTTTCTTATCAAAACTGATCAGCAAAGTATCAAGCATTTGTTGACTCAGCCACTTATATCCGATAGGCACATCAAGTGGGCATCATTTATACAGAGTTTTCAGCCTATGATTCAGTATCAACCTGGAAAGGAAAATGTAGTTGCTGATGCTCTTAGCAAAAAGCCAAGTATTAATCATATCACTACTGTAGAGACCCAGCCTTTTGAAGGTATGAAGAATTCTTATCAAGGAAATCCAGACTTTTCTAAAATATGGAACAAATTAGAAAATAACAATTGGAATCCTATGTTGGACTATTCATACAATGATGGATACCTCTTTTATCAAAAGAAATTATGCATCACTCGACCCTTTAGACAAATTGTAATGGAGGAAATGCACCAACCACCATATATGGGACATAGGAGAGTGACTGCCACTTTACAAGTGATAGCAAGAGAATTCCATTGGCCTACTATAAGAAAAGATGTGGCTAAGTTTGTAGCCAAATGGATCACTTGTCAGAAGATCAACAAAGGAAAGACCTCAGGATTGCTTATGCCTTTGCCTATTCCAACGCAACCTTGGGAACAAATATCTATGGATTTCATAACAGGTTTTCCTACTACAGCGAATCAAAATGATATGATTTGGATGATAATAGATCGCTTTAGTAAGCAAGCTTATTTCATCCCATGTAAGAAGACTTTAACAGCTCAGCAACCTACACATTTATTCATCAAGCATATCTTTGTTCATCATGGCTTGCCAAAGACTATAGTGTCTGATCGAGATTCGAAGTTTTGTAGTAATTCTTGGACTGCATTATTTCATAATCTAGGCACTAAATTAGACTTCTCATCAGCTTTTCGTCCAGAATCGAATGGACAAATTGAAGTTACAAACAGTACTATTTTGGATATGATAAGAGCTTATGCAGGAAGTCAACCAAAGACTTGGGACAAATACATTCATCTCTTACAGTTTACTTATAATAATACTCCTCATTCTGCAACTAGAAGAGCACCCTTTGAGATTATCTATGGGAAGGTTTTACCTATTCCTATCGCACGATTGACCCATAGAGTGGAGGCAGCATATGCATTTACCCATGACTATCAAAATATTCTCAAAGAGGTTCGAGGAGCCATTGCAATAGCTCAAGAAAAGTACACAAAACAAGCTAATAAGAAAGGAAAACACATGCTTTTTAAAGAAGGCGATTATGTACTTCTTCGGATTGAGAAAAGAAGATTGAAGAGTGTTGAGAAATGGCTAGTAATCAAGATGTCACCAAGTTTTTATGGACCATTCAAGGTGATTTAGAAAATCAATGATCTAGCTTATAGGCTTGAATTACCTGATAATTGGAAAATACATAATGCTTTCCATATTAGCCTCTTAAAGCCCTTCAAAAGATCTTTACCTATTCATCCAGTCTATGAAGAGGCTCCATTGATTGTTGACGAAGAAGAAACTTTAGAACCTGAATGCATTATTGATCAACAACAGACCTCGACCTAAACATGCTTGAACAATTCTCTAGTAGAGATAGAACTCCTAATTAAGACTACCCCCTTATCCCCTGCTAGGACTTGTATTCTTTTTAAGATTATGAGTTGAATCTTTTCTTTGAACACTTATATGCCATAATGGTTAGAAACATTTTGTCTAGCCATAATTTCCAACCTACTTTATGGTGTTGCTTTAATCTATATGAGATTTTTCTTTTAAATATACCACATAACAAGCAAGTGATGTCAATTTTACAATTTCCCCTACTCAACTTTTATTCAAATTCCATTAATTAGTTTCCCCAAATGAAACTTATTAAACTAACTTAATTGCCCCCATTAGAATTTGATCTTGTTTAGCTTAATTAATTAGAGCCCAATAAATATTATTAACATAAATCCCCCTTCATCTCCCCCTCCTTAGCTCTACATACTGCCATGCCACATGACCTGATACCACTGAAACCTGAACATCACCGGTAACTAAAAAAGGAAGAATATTAAAGGATGATGCAATGATAAAAAGAGAAAGATATCTTAGTAGGTGATTCTTTTCACACAAATTCACCACTTAATCAATTGGAGAAAGAGAATACAATCACACCATGAAAATGACAGCACAATGGGTACAATCTCCCCCCCCTAGATGAGTGGCTCATGCTTCCCCATCTAGAGTATTTATGATATTTCATAAAAGCACCAAGGAGCCAAAATTATCCCTCTCATCCAAAAATGAGGGATTTGCTTTACATAGCCATCTTAGGGCCCAAAATGATTTATGTTCTCAACAAAATATATTGCTCAAACTTGCAATAATTAAACAAATACAAAATTGGCCCATGGCCATATATAATGCACTGTGCGACACCTCAATCGATACCCTCACACTAACTCCAATCCTCGCTATGAGTTCCATCACCTATACTCAAGCCGCCAATTACATTAGTTATTAACAATCGATTGAATGAATCACTGAATCAACCGATCCCAACATAATTGCACTCAAAGCACAATAATCAAGCACAATACCAATAACACTAGCGACATCATTATTAACATGGAATCACCCACAATACTGACCATCTAGCATGGCAAAACACAAGCTAGTCATGCGTCCCCAGCTAACCACACAAAGTATCCACTAGGATCCCCATCGCGTCCGGTGCACTCCTATGGAGTACTTTTCCATAGTCACACTCGACTAAAAATAATAATGTCCAAAGCAAGATATATCATAAATATAATTTCCATAACATCCCTCTTGCTTGGATTTGCAACTGACCTCAGTTGCATGTTTGATTATAGGAATTAAGGAGGTCTGGAAAAGTTTGAAAGAACTACTCAAGCATCCATTGAGCATCGTCTCTTGGATGGTTCTTAAATTTGAGCAAGTATTTAGTATAGACATTTCCTTTTCGGTCTTCTTTTGGAGATCTCTTATCTACTCTTATATTTAAGATGTGAATGTCTATGGCCCTAATGGTCCGAGTGATCCAGGAGAGTGTTGGCCATTGTGAAGCCCCTTACCCTTGTAGCCATTGGCACCTTGCTATGCACAGGGTGGTTGACCGTGCTTCTAGTTGGGATGGTTAGTATAGGGAATTTAGAAGGCAAAATCTATGTTAACTAAGAATGTGTAGGAATCATTGTATAAGGCTTATTTTTTAAAATCAAAACATGTGTTATATGCTAAAATTACCAAATTCAAATAAAACAGCTTCTCCAATCAATACAGCTTCAAACCTAGTTTTTTTTTTTGCTACCTAGTTAGCAGCTAGGCCTTGCCAAGCCATTCTCTATGGAAGAACTATGGGATGCATTAAGTTTGATGGAGAGAAGTTCCCTAGACCCGACAATCTAATAGCTAAATTGCACATTTCTTTTTGGGATGTTCTCAAATCCGCCTTGCTTTGAAACATCTAACGAACCTGTAGCCAAATGTTTTCTTTCTAAGGATGTTATTATTAGGTTAATGATAAGATTTCCTAAGTGGTAAAACAAGCTTTAAGTGGTGGATTGGAGGCCTATTACCATGCTGGACATCTCTTAAAAGGTAAGAGCAAAGGCCTTGGACTCAAGGATGAGGAGATATGTGTCCATGGTGGATAGAGAGCAAATTACCATGGTGGACATGTCTTAAAAGGTAATAGCAAAGGCCTTGGACTCAAGGATGAGGAGATATGTGTCAATGGTGGATAGAGAGCAAACTCGGCTCATCAAAGGTAAAGATATTTCTGAAAACCTATTTGAAGTTCTCTCTTGCTCTGGCTGTTGCATGTCCCTCAGGTCAAAAAGTTATTCTTTTTGGGTTTGATTTGGATAAGGCATATGATTGTTTAAGGTAGGATTACCTGGGTTGAGTATTGATATTGCACTTTGTGAGAAAGTTTCTTTGATCCATCATTGTTTGATGGATGTTGTTGCTTCTCTTACTTCCTTAAGGAAGAGTTGCCATGTGGCATTCATAGAGGAGTTCATGCTCTAGCAAAGGATACCTCCACGTGTTGCTGCGAAGTAGTGGAGAGGGGGCTGAGAGATGTGCCACATGGTAAAAAGGATGAAAAAAGGCTGAGAGAGGTGCCACATGGTAAAAATGATGAAAAAACACCACATGCCGTGAAGTAACATGTGTCCAAATGGGTAGATTGAGCATAGGCTAAAAGCATCTCTTCTCTTCTCTTATTTCCATAGGGAAGAATTTCCATGTGGCATTCATACAGGAGTTCATGCTCTAGCAAAGGAGGCCTCCATGCAGTGTTGGGCAAGAGTGGAGAGGGCTAGGAGATGTGCCACCTATCAAAAAGGCTGATCTTAATGAAAAAGCACACCACCGCAGCAAAAACAGTCCCAAACTGGCTGTTACAGACTCTCAAGGAGAGTAAACTTGATGCTCCGTTACCTGGCAGGACTCGCAGTGCAGCAAGGCACATGGAAGGTGCTAATTCAGTGGAATCAGCATATGCAGGTACTCTCCTTGATGAGGAGGAGCCTGCCACATTTGAAGAGGCAAAGGATAATGTGCATTGGATGAATGCCATGCACGATGAGTTGCAGTCCATTGCAAAAGATCAGACTTGGGATATTGTGGACTTGCCACAGGGTAAACATGCCATTGGCACACGATGGGTATTCAAAGTCAAACGGAAGCCAGATGGCTCCATTGACAGATATAAGGCCATGCTGGTTGCTAAAGGCTATGCTCCGAAAAAGGGCATAGATTATGAGGAGACATTCGTTCCCACATCCCGGATGACCACCATCCGATCAGTAATTGCAATGGCTGCACATTTTGAGTGGAATGTTCATCAGTTGGACATAAGAACAGCCTTCTTAAATGGGGAGATATCTTTTGATTGAAACCCTCCCTATTTATCCAAGTTGCATGCTTTGATTCTGATAAGTTTTCCAATGGTGGCATGCTTAGTGTGAGGGTACCAATTGAGCTGTTGCATGACGCAGGCTATATGCCATGGGCCAATTTTATATTTCATTGATATTGTATATCTTGGGCAAGATTTTTGATGGAAACATCAATTATTGCGGGGATAAAGCAAGCCTAAAGAGGCTATGTAAGGCGCACCCCTTATTTTGGAAGGGAGGGATAAATTTTGGCTCCTTAAGCTTTTCATGAAAACTTTAAATACTCTAGGTGAGGAAGTATGAGCCATTCATTTAGGGAGGGGGGGGATTATACCTAGTTGGTTGTTGTTGTTGTCTCCTTGTGCTTTGGGTTTTCTTCTCAATCTATCAAATTGTGCTTTGTGTGGATTAGAAATTCCCTTTATGGTTATAGCTTTGCATAGAGTCACCTGTCCCCTCATGGATAACCTGGTTGACCTCGTGTGATAGGAGGGGAGAAAATAGAGCATCCATGCTGTACTCGAAGGGAGGTAGTCTATCCATGTGGAGCCCCAGTCACCCAAACCATCTCATTGTGCATGCATACCAGCACCTCTGGTCCCCTCTTGTTGAAAGTACCATAGAAGAAGACAGTGCTACCCCTGCTACACCTAGAGGTGTAATCCACATACTCCCAGACTCGGTACAGATATGTGATGACCTGAAATGTAGCATGTAGCTATAATGGGGGTGACCCAAACTCAGCCGAAATGATCTGGTGAGGAGCGGATGGCTTACCACGAATCATCCATGATAACATGAGAACCTGTAGCCACTTCACACGGGCCCACTTTGTATCCGACAAGTCTGGCCCCCAACATGGGTTGCCATACATCTGCATTGGATGGACCAAGGAGTCAAAAAGCAACCCCTTGGTCCGTGTATCTTGAAAGTGCGAGTGGAGGCACTGTCTCTCTAGTCTAGCCAATGAAGCATATCCTCTACCCAAGCATGCTTCCATCACGGGTCTCATAGTGAAGATAGGTTCGAAAACGACAACCGCAAGATAGAGTGTATGATGAAACTATCTCAATAGGTGACCCATCAAATGTGAATTGTTCCTGGTGCATGATGGCTCGTGAAGATCATAACCTTGGTTTTACCCAGGTTTGTAAATTATGATTGGGCATTTTGCACATGTATCCCATGACACTCGTAAGCTTATAAGCTTTCATGATACCACTGCTTTAGTTGTAACTGCTGCTTCATCCCTTGCACGTCGTCTCCCTCATCTCCCTTGTCTCCCACATAGGTCTTCCAGTCCAACTGAATCCTCTCCCTATTAGTAGGTTTTGATCTCATCTTAATCCTCTCCCTGGTAGGTTCTGTACACTACTTCTCTAGAGGTTATCGCCTTTTGCTCTTCCTCGCAAGTCTTGAGATCTCAGCTCAATCCTCTCCCTCGTAGGTTTTGAGCTCTTTCCCTCATAGGTCCTCTAGCTGAGCTATTGTTGTAGCTCTCGTGCTCTCTTTTTTACTACACATCTCTGCCTCTTTGAGCGGGTGCTACAAGAATGTCTCGTTCATTCACAGACCTGCAAGCCAAGAGATTTTGTCTTGCAGGTTCCCCAGTTGAGCTGTTCTTACAACTCTCGTGCTCTCTGCCTCATTGAGCAGGTGCTACAAGAATGTCTCGATCATCCATAGACCTGCAAGCCAAGACTTTTTGTCATACTGCTGCGGATTTTCATAACGTTTATGGTCTTAGCATGGTTGGGAAGAACATAGTTTCGATTTGTTTACGAGAAAGTATTTCTCAAAGCTCTTGTTCAAAATTACGTAAAGTATTTAAAGGATCGCACCAGACATGGTGGGGGTTCTATTTAATACTTGGGTTTAGTCAGGGATGCCTAACTAAACGTGTGCCATTAATAAGTATCATGGGTGATGCCATTAAAAAATACTCACATTAATGGATTGTCATTTGTAAAGATCATTACTTAGCATGATTGGCTAATCATATGATGTACATCATCGCACTAAGTGTTTCACTAATGGTGGATTGGTTTATTGAGTACAGGAAATGACATGGACCGATGAGATTAAACACACTCAAGGGAATAAAGGCTAAATGCCATGGTTTTGTAGATTTGGGAATGACTTATATCCCGCATGACAAATGTCTGCACTATTCTGCCAGCTTCAGCTAAAACTCTATCCTGCCTTCTCATTCTCCTGCGTGTGAGCATCTGCATAGATGTTATACATCAAGACATAAGCTGAAGCATCGTTTTCATCCAACTGCACTGTGTGTTTAAAGGCCTCTCTTCCGAGTTCCATATTACCCCACTTCCAACAAGCACCCAAAAAAGTATGCCATATCACAAGATTAGGTTGGAAAGGCATGTTCTCTAACATAGCTGCTGCCTCATCTACTTGGCCTGCACGGCCAAGGAGATCTACCATGCAAGTGTGGTGCTCAATAGTTGGAGTGACAGAGTCATCTTTCCTCATGGCCTCGAAGTATTTCTGACCCTTATCCACTAGACCTGCATGACTGCATGCAGTAAGAGCAATAAGGAACGTCACCTCATCTGGCTTCATGCCATCACCCCTCATTCCCTGAAGCATATGGAAAACAATTTCACTTTCTCCTAGCTGGGCATATCCTGCGATTAGTGCATTCCACGAGACTAAATCTCGAGCTGGCAGCTTATCAAACATGTTGAGAGCATTTGCAAGTGAGCCGCATTTAGCATACATATCAACCAAACTGTTGCTGACAAAGGGGTCTCTTTCCCATTCTTGTCTAGCAATCTCAGCATGTATTTGTCCGCCCTTGTCTATGGTTCCCATGCTGCTACATGCTTTCAAGCTGCAAACAAATGTGAAAGCATCTGGAGATGCACCTTCCAATTGCATCTGTTTGAAACAGTGCAGTGCTTCCTGACCAAGCCCGTGTTCCACGTACCCTGACATCAGTATGTTCCACGAGACTACATCTCGAACTGGCAACTTGTCGAAAAATTCCTGTGCTTTTAAAAGTGAGCCACATTTGGTATACATATCAACCAAGGTGTTGCAAACACAAGGATCTCTTTCCAACCCCTTTCTGGCAATCTCAGTGTGTATATCTCTGCCCTTGTTTATGGCTCCCATTATGCCACAAGCTTTCAAGCTGCAAACAAACGTGACAGCATCTGGAAAGACATCCTCCAGTTGCATCTGTTCGAAGCAGTTCAATGCTTTCTCACAAAGCCTGTGTTCCACATATCCTGCAATTAGAGCATTCCATGAGACAACTTCTCGAATTGGAAGCTTGTCAAACACTTCCTGTGCTCTTGCAAGCCAGCCACATCTGGCATACACATTCACCAAGGTGTTGCCAACAAAAAGATTTCCTTCCAAGCCCTTTCTGGCAATGTCAATGTGTATTTCTCGAGTCTTGTCTATTGCTTGAATGCTGCCACAAGCTTTCAAGCTGCAAACAAACGTGACAGCATTAGGAGAAATACCCTTCAGTTGCATCTGTTCAAAACAGTTCAAAGCTTCCTGACCAAGCCTGTATTCCATATATCCTGCAATTAGTACATTCCACAAGACCTCATCGTGAACTGGCAGCTTGTCAAACACTTTCTGTGCTTTTGCAAGCGATCCACATCTGGCATACATATCGACCAATGCGCTGCCAACAAATGGATCTCTTTCCAACCCCTTTCTGGTAATGGCAATGTGTATTTCTTGGCCCTTGGCAATGTCTCCTCTGCTGCCACAAACTCTCATGCTGCTGACAACTGTGAAAGCATCCGGAGACACCCCCTCCAGTTGCATCTGTGCAAAACAGTTCAATGCTTCCTCATCAAGCCTGTGTTCTGCATATCCTGTTATTAGTATGTTCCATGAGACTACATCTCGAGCTGGCAGCTTGCCAAACACTTCCTGTGCCTTTATAAGGAGGCCACATTTGGCATACATATCGACCAAGGTGTTGCCAATACAAGGCTCTCTTTCAAACCCCTTCCTGGCAATCTCAGCGTGCATTTCTTGGCCTCCTTCCACATGTTTGAGCCTAGCACAAGCCTTCAGTAGGGCCACAAATGTATACTGGCTGGGACGTACACACTCCTCTTGCATTTTCTGGTACATATTGAGGGCAATCTGTGATTCCCCAGATTCAATATAACCAGTGATGAGAGAAGTCCAAGAATACTCGTTCCGATTAGGCAACCTGTTAAAAACCTGCTGAGCATTGCCCATGCTTCCACATTCGACCAACATTGGGACAAGATAATTCCCTAGAGATCTATGAGCTTCCAGCCCACTTTTGCACATGTAAGCATGCAAGCGTTTTGCATTCGTTGGATTTTTATTTTTCCTGCACTCCTGCAAGATGCATATAAAGCTTTCAACCAAAGGCACCAGGGCCATCCGTTCCAAAGAGCTTAGCGTCTCCTCTATGCTTAACATCTCGGTACCTGTGCTTTAGATGCATTCACCAATTATCTCCAGACTTAAATCCGGCCTTTCAATTCCTGCCACACTTTGATCCCTCATTCCTTGTGACCAGGAGATGAGAAGTTTCCCACTCGACCAACCAAGAAAGCAAGAGGTGTGACAACCAAAAGGAGAAACAAGGTGATAACTAGCAACCGAAACTCATCAAGTCAAAGTCGAAGCAATGGTGGTTTCTGTTTCTGGTGCAATGTTTCTGCTCTTGCGGTCCTACACGAGGGTAATTCCGCAAGATACAATTCTTCACGCTGAGCTCAAGGAATTGCAGCTCAAGTACCAATCTTTCACGTGCAAGTATACGAAAGCCAAGGTAGGTGGTATTGCATTTCAGATCCAATTTTGGATGTCGAGCGGGCTATGTAGGCATTGCTGTCGATTCCCCCCTGCAATTCGAATATGTCAGCTTGAGAACCGATGGCTTGCTTTCCTAGCCCATACACTCAGGTTTCTCGTGCTTTTTTAAAGGCTGCTAAACGGCATGCTGTAGATGTGTTGGATCCCATCACATCTTGTCAATGTGTTTCCTGTCTCCCACGATGGGATGTCCAGAAGGCAAGGAATTTTTTTCCAAGCAACTCTTGATTTTTGCATCAGACTGTGACTCAAAATCGACAAACCAATAGGTTGATAATCTCAAAATTTGCCGTGCGGCCCAAGCACTAGTCATAATAGCAATTGACGCTTCTTTTGGATTGGAAATTAGTAAGGATGTGGTTGGAGGGAAGAAGGAACTCAGCATCCCCCCCTCGCTTCTTGGTTTGTTTGGACGCTTCTTGCCTCCCTTTCAAAGAGCTAGAGACATGCTCAAATGCTTTGCATAAGTGCTTTTGCTTGTCGCCCTTTGTTTTGGCATGCTTGCTTGCTTGAATGGATTTACAACAAGAGGGCTCGAGGGTAGAAGAATGTGACCGTACAAGCTCAGGTAGATTCAGATCCATCCTAGTTGAGGATCTGATTTGAGATCAGGGTGCTTGAAGACAAGGAAAAAGATAGCAAGAGGAAACTAAAAACAATGCACAGAGGAGATGGCAATAAGTGAGCAAAGTGTGTGCAAGGTAAGAGAAGAAGAAGACAACTCGAGAGAGGAGGGTGGCAAAGAGGAAGGATAGATGATGCTGAGTAGTTTTACCGGTAGCATTCTCCAATTCGAAGGGTCATACAGAACTACAAAGCATCCACTTGAAAAACCTTCCAAGATTGCATGATGCTTGATAGTCAGAGGACCATCATCCTTGAACATAGTTGTGGATGAGAGAATTGATCAACTCATCAAAAATCAGCCAATAAAAATCATGCCAAACACTTTTAGAAATTTTATGCAAAAAAAAAAAAGTTTTGCTAGGATTTATATTTTTTTCCTTCCAAAATATATAAAAAAGTACTAAATTCTACCGATATTGTGAAACTTTAAAAAATAAGCTTGAAAACTTTCGCTAAGATTTTATATTAATATACAAGCATAGCTTTGATAAAAACATCCCTGGAGCGCACGAAGGGAGAAGAGGGGCAAAAGAAAGAAAGTCATATTAATGTCCATGGGAGGCCTCACAGGTCTATTGGACAAAATGCAAAATGTCAAAATACTTATAACATTTGGAAAAAACTAGAGAGTCGAGGAGTACACATAACACATCTAAATTCTAGTCCGATCATAAAATGGCCTTCAATACATCAATTTAAGACTAAGGAAGGGTCTTTAGGTTTAGATTTGAAATCTCTAATTAGTGCCAATCCATCTTTGTAGACTGTCAACTTTGGGGGGAGAGAGAGAGAGAGAGAGAGAGAGAGAGAGGTGTTAGTAGAGCAGTTGACTTGCAAGGTAGCACTAACAAATGGAGGTGGAAAAACACATGGCTTTGCGAGGGGAGGAGATGGAAGGTCAAAGGATCACCATTCTGAGTCCTAGCACAGTTTCCCTTGGTGAATCCTTTCACATATGATGCTATCATGTTAACCCTTGGACCCTACAAGAAAGGCATGAAGCATCATTGTTTGGTGATGGAGAGATTAATGAGAAGCTTGGTTGCAAAAATCCTCATGGCTAAAGCCAAGTGATTTTCATGAATTTGCAAAGAAACTTGGTTGGCATGTAGATGGCGTGATGAAGCAATACCAAAGGGCTCCTAACTAGGGAAGCAAAGACACTTTAGTTGGAGAACTTTTCACTTTGGATGCATCATTTTTTGCCTACTTTGTGGTACACTATGGCTGTCATTTTACAATTGATCCCAAGAGAGTTTGCCAAACGAGTGTCGAGAGCAAGCTGGAATTTTGCCACCTCTTTATAAAAGCATTGTTGCTGGTGGAAAACTAGGTTTGACTTGAGCTATTGAAATGGATACTTGCCGAATGTTGCACAAAAACCCAAGAAAAAACTTACTTTTTGAGGTGCATCAATGTAAGTCAATCCATTTTTTGAGACAAGCGGTGTGCCCTACGTCAGTGTGCCCACTAGACTTAAGACATCTAATACACTGTGTATCTGGCATAATGTTGAAACATTGAGGCGCAGGAGGAGGAGGATGATGACGATGACAATGAGTGAGTCAACTCAATCATGAGGTGGACTTAAAGCAGGGCAATGGATCACCATTAGGTATTGTGGTCGAGCCAGAAAGGCAATTAGTGGGCGGTAAATGTTAAGCCAGAGAAGGGATATATGTAAGGTAATTAGTGGTGGTAGATGTTGAGCTAGATAAGGGATACTCGTTGTTGATGGAGTGAGCAATGCATAGTTTGCATGAGCCAGATAAGGAATATTCGTCATTCATGGAGTGAGCAATGCATAATTTGTGTAGAGGTGGAATAAAATTCAAGACGGCAGTCGACTATTGGATCTATTTGTTTAGATAGTGGCGGGACTTCCACTTACAAAATGAGAAAGTGAGTTTGAATCTGATAGCATTATACTTCTCGATGAAACACAACAATGACTAGAAATTTCATCGTAACCTCTGTAGGAACCCCAACAAAAGACAACCTGCTAAAAGTAGTAGACAACAGACTTATTTGTAAACTTTCCCCTAACATCAACACCAATAATATCCAACATATAGCACACTAACCCTTTCAAAGTTTTCACCCCCACCCAATTTCATTGTACAAAACAACACAACACAAAGAAAAAAAAGAAAAAGAATACACATACCACCAAGCACTATTATAATTGGTCTTTATAATTGGTCTGGAGAAAAGCGTGCAACAAATTTTCATCACCACCACTGACAACACCAGGCATGTGCTGCATCAAATGGTCAAAAGTAAACACCAAATCATTCTCATAGCTTTTGTTTTTTTGCATATATGCTCAGCCTTGTAACGTTTCACACTCATAATATGATTATTTGTCATCCTCTCATCAAACATACATAAAACAAAGAAATCATAAAACAAAAATGCACAAAAATACAAACAATATACTAAAAAATATATATCAAATCCTTACTCAAGATATTCTCCGAAAGCATCACTCCCTCAAACAAACCGTCCCCATTGTATACCATTCAATATAGTATCACCCCTCACAACAAACAAAAGCAAGAGGTAGAATGCGAACCACTTCTGAAGGGACCAAGAATCTAGGCCATTAAAAGAAAAGCATCTCATACTTTAAACCAACCACTTCACTTTTTTTCGTCAGCTTTACTCTTGCAGATCAATTCATGGCACTCATCAGAAAACTCTGAGCCTTGGAAAACAAAGGGATTTAAAAATATTGAATGGCACTTTGACAACACTAGTCCATTAAACATGACACTCCCAAAACCTTTGTAGAATCCTATTGAATGATGTGAATAAGGCAACCAAATTTGTAGGTGGGTATAATGCACCATCCCCTCTCTTCTACATACCTAAAGAATGAATCTACTCAACATATCCATGAACAGCCTCAAATCCAACTAGCAATCGGTACAAACATATCAAGATCCTCTACACTTCACCATGAATCAAACCTACCGTGAGCCCAGTTATCCTTATCACTGCTCCTATTCTCACCACCCTCCTCAACCTCCCTCTCCAAATCCAGATCCAGAGGCAAAAACTTGATAAAACAACCACTAGCACCAGAACTAGCATCCTTCGTACCTACAGAAAACACAACAACAATGACAAACAAACAAATAAACCAAAACAAAATGCAATAAGAAAGAACTTGCCTCCTGAATCCCAAAATTCCTCATCACCACCACATGCAATCGTATCTGAAGAGGAAATAGAATAATCACAAATGTCATCTTCATCATCAACCAAGCAGACAACCAAATCATCATGAACATTAGCTCCACCAACCACATAATGACCAACATCACCTCCACTAGCAGGAAACACCTACCAAACAATCCACATCCTACATCAAACCCAATGAGAATGATGACTCCTTGACTAAGCCCATGACATGCACAATGAACCAGCAGAACACCATAACAAGTGACCCAAGGCCTTGAAACGCTTGCCCAAAACATTGATAAGTAGAACCAAGATAAACCACACCAAAATACAAGCAAAAAATGCACTCACAAGAATGCCATGAACACAACAACCCGATAAAAGAGGCCCAAACACATCCACAACGACAACAGACACTCAGATAAGACACATAGCTAGTGAAAAGCACCTCCACCACATCAAAAAACAACACAAAGAACCCAGACAATGCAAAAGACACAAAAGACCACCAAGACACCAATGGAGCTAAATGGTAAAGACCACCACTAGTCAAGGAGTAGTAGGAATTGGCACCCATGAGAAACACATGCAACAAAACCTTCAACAAACACATGTGTCATAATAATACATGAACTCACAATCACAGAAGGACAAACAACCCCCCATTCAAATTCAAAACGTGCCAAAATAACAAACTAAACTACAATGAACCATCAACGAAACAACACAAAGAACCCAGCACAATGCAAAAGACACAAAAGACCACCAAGAAGCCAATGGAGCTAAATGGAGAAGACCACCACTAGTCAAGGAGTAGTAGGAACTAGCACCGATGAGAAACACATGCAGTAAAACCTTCAATGAACACAACATGTGTCATAATAATACATGAACTCACACACAACCAATCATAGAAGGACAAACAGCCCTCCATTCAAATTCAAAAAGCCCCCCATTGAAATTCAAAACGTGCCAAACTAAACTACAACAAACTAACCAAAAATAGGCCAAACCAACCACTAGAACCAATGCACTCCACACCAATGTATTGGTTGTGCCGCTAGTGTCAGTAGTCGCCCACCCTCCCTCCCTTGGATCCTTGACACTTAGGAAAAGTCTAGGGTCGACCTTTCGCGGTTGTTTGGGAAGTGGCTAAAAATTGGCTTGTGACCTCTCGGACGCTTGCTGACTTCCAGCCACTTCCCACCGACCGAAACACAAGTCACTCACTTTTAGTCTTGCTGTGTTTATTTGTTTTCCTTTTTTCAGAGAAGTACTTTCTATTTAAATTGTGAAAATAATATAGAAAGTTCAACTATCCTGAATGCGCTAAAGAGAAAAAGCTAGTTGTCTTATTGTATTGGTGTTACTTTACTCAATAATTTGCATGCTCTTACAAAACTATCAACCAAAATTATTCATGCATGCCTTCATATGTTTTTTTGGGTTGGCCATTACATCAAGCAGCCTAGATGGGAGTTTTCTTTTTTGTGAAGACATTGATCTCCATAACCTCTCTTAGATTGGGTCCTTGGGCTGTTGACCATGTGAAAGTGTGGACCGTGCTCTACTTACTATTGGAATTAGCAAAAGATCAAGGGGGATCAAACCATAGAAGAAACTCCATGAGAGATATACGGTAGACAATACTCAATCTATTGTAATGTGTGTACTCAACAATACATGATAGGCCTCTTATATAGAGAGCGCCCTTAAAATAGTCAACACTTGTGGGATCCTCTGATCCACATCTCATCTTGTGGATATCCTTGACCCACATCTCCACATCATGTAGTCCACATCCTATGATGGCTACTTTAATTCTTTCCTATACCATACCTTTGCCTTTAATCTATGTGCACATGGCACCATATCTCAACACCTCTACTTGGTGCCATGATCCATTGGCTACCACAAGGTGATCAGATGTGAGTTTACATTCCATCACCTCCCCTTGGTGCATGCATTGCTACTTAAGGTGGTCAAGTGTGGTTTTTACATGTCAATACCTCCCCTGGGTGCTTTCATAGTAGCTACTCTCAGGTGGTCAGGCTTGATTTACAAAAGTGTGGGCTTAAGGTGGCAAGGTTTTTTTGCTTCTCAATACATGTTGTCGATGGCGTTCTCTTCTTTGCTTGACGTAGCTTGATGCATGATGCTTTGTTCTTCCATGTGCCTTAATGCTTTATGTGTGGATGCCATGCTTTGTGATATCATGCACTTGTGCTTTTGGCATGCTTTGTGCATTCATGCGTTGGTTTTCCATTTATTGCAAAGGTCTTACCAATTGATTTCTTTCAATATTGGTAGTGTCTAATTCCTAACAATGATTCTAATCTAACAAATGCCTAGAGCTCAAAAAGATGATCACTTTTCCTTTTTGGAGCACGTCCGAATTCTTCTTGGATTGGAAGTTACAGCTTATCAAAGTTTTGATCAAGAAATGGCCCTTGATAATGTGGCACAGGGATTCGCATGCAGAATTCAAACTGTTCTTAACAAGGGGTTATGTGCTTAGGTGGCATATTAACCAAACCTAACCATGACTTAGCGGGTTGATTTGATTAGTGAGTTAACTTAACCCAAGCTAACATACTAATCATGATTTAACCCAAGGTCAATCTTGATCTAGGCTTATACCTGCCTGCTACATGTTAAGAAGCGGTGAGAACCTTAGGACTTTTGAGGTAAGGTATGGCGACGTCTCTTCTCCAAATTTTTAATGCGTCTCTTCTCCAAATGTCGATGATGGCTTCTCGGCTGAGGCGTGTAAGGTCTAAGGCTGAATGTTGATGACTGATGGGATCAGTTACAAGGAAAGAGAACCACTAAGTTAGAAGAGTTACAATAAATGTAAAGCAACTCAAACAATAACAAAATAAATGTAAAGCAACTCAAACAATAACAAGACAAGACGATGTACTCAAGAGAATTGCCTTGAAGAGTTTCATTATCACAAATGTTTTTTGAAAATTCATGTGGATTAGTAATGTGTCCATATTGTTAGCATTATTATCTATAGTGGAGAGCTGCATTCTCCGTTTGTAAATTTCTATTTGTAAATTTTTGGGAAAATAAGATTAATCTAACTAAGTTATATATTTGAAATTACCTTTTAGGAAGAAGTTGAGGATTTTAGCTTTAGCCTAAAATTACCATTCAATAGTTCAATAAACTCAAGACATCGTTTGCTTTTGGATTTGCATCTATAATTCCATAAACTCAAGACATCATTCAAGACACACAATAGTTCAATCCACTTAAGACATCATTGCTCCCTTACCATATAGTGGGAGGTGATACTAATACACACTTGTACACTTTTATTTCTTACTACGTAATACAAGACCTATGTATTCAATTTTGAATTGGCATTTTATGTATTGCCAGATGTATATTCTTTTATTTTGTACATATGTATGCTTTTTATCTCAACTTCTTGTCTAGGGAATTTTCTATTACATGTAGTGTCTAAGGTCATACTTGTTGAGCAAATATATAGAATATGATGTTAAGTAGTGACTTGATTTTAGAAGAGTGATTTATCATTTGGGAAGATGGGGGAAGTAGGGAGAGAGAGAGAGAGAGAGAGAGAGAGAGAGAGAGAGAGAGAGAGATTATTATTGTTCACCATCCAAGAGTTATTGCATGTGTCATACAATGTTTCAAGGTTGGTAAGATATGTTTTGTTGTGGAGCATAAACAGTATTCCATGGCCAGATAAGTGTATGATTGTAAGGACTTTTGTGTGTTTTATTGTGGTCACCCCACTACATGTAGGGGTCATGATTGTTGTGAAATCTCAATTCAAGCCATAATTGGTATTGCAGGATGTACGAAGGTGGTTCCTTTGTGGAAGTGGAGTTTGTGGATGAAACATTATGGATAGTGGGATTCTATGTGCCTAATAGATTGAAACATTCTGGATAGTGTGATTGTATGCCCTTAATAGTGTGGCACAATGTTCTTGGTTATGGGAAGATTTATTATGCAAGCTTGCACCATGCTAATCCTAGATTTATGTGTGGCTAATTTTAGTGTTGGATGTGGGCCAATGCAGCTCTGCTGAAATGCATTTGCCAATCAAGTTTTAACACAAGATATGTGGCAATGCCTACACCAAAATGAAAGAGGATTTATATGTGCTTCTAAAAAATATGTGGGTACAAGAGCTCATCTGAACCGAATGTATATTTTCCAACATGATTTTTTTCTACTAGAGATACTGCCCATATAGATGGAGTATAATCATATTTTGTCATATCAATTTCCTTTGGTATTAGAGATGCATAGTAATTCTATTGATGCTTGTTGGCCATAACTTGACAAGGGCTAACATTAACCAAACTTTCTTGGAGCATCCTTTCCATTAGTTCATGTTGCAATAAGTGTTACAACACTTTCAAGGCCATGCACTCTCAGTTGAGGTGTCATCTTAGGAGTGCTTTCTACTCAATATTCAAAAGCTTACTCGCCAATATGGGATTCACAATGTGCCATATTTTAGGGAAAAGTTGGAGACCCTCAGATCATTGCTATATTATTCAAACTAGATGGTTGTAGAGGATGCTTTCTTGCCCGATATTGAGCTAGCTATTGATTGGTTATCCCAAAAAGTTGCAACATTACTCAAGAATCAATATGTGAGATATAAGCTTTTGGCTCACATGGATTCCCAAAAGGATGTTAATTGTCAGTCAAATGCCTTCTTTGCTCATTTATAGCAAAATTATGTGTGTGAGAATATTATCAAGACATAAGATACACAAGGAGCTAATCCTACTTTTGTTTTAGATGTGTGGAATTTTATCATAGTTTTTTGGGTCCATCAAAAGTAATTTCTCTTGATGTCATTCTAGCCAAAGAATCTATGTTTCACTTGTCTTGTCACCAGGTATCAAATGCTTTTGCCAATGCATTGCAAAGAGCATTTTTTTGTGGATGATGTGGAAGCTATTTTGAAGCATTTGCCAATAGGGAAAGCCTAGGTTGGGATGGGTTGCTCAATGATATTTTCACTAAGTATGTTGATGAATAGAAATGCCCCTCTTTCTTTATTTTTCAAGAGGTGTGGAATATAATTGATCATGCATGGGCTTCATGGCAAAAGAGGCCAATGTGGTTCAATTGGATATTGAAAAGGCTTATGGTCATATTAGTGAGTTTTTTCTTTCATAGCTTATGTAGGCTATGGGATTTGGGCCTTGCATGTCTTCTTTGATTTACACTATTAGCCAATATGTAGTAGCTAGGCTTATGATTAATGGTGGGGTGAGTGAGCCCATTCATATGATGCGATCAATCAAGCATGGATGCCCCCTCTTGTTTACAATAATTAAACATCCAATCATATCTTTACTAAATAAGATAGCACTAGATAGCAAAGTTGTAGGGCTGACACTTCCTAGTGGAGAGCTAATAATTAGCTAGGCCTTGGCAAATGATTCTTTCATGTTTCGTAAGGCTCAAAGAGATAATGGTCAAAAGGCTATGGCTATTTGGGATAGTTTTGCACTTTCTTCAAGCTTATGCATTAATCTACAAAACTTTTTTTCATAAGTGCACTGAGACTCATTTGGTTAGTTTGGGATGGAATGGGTAGGTCATACAAAGGGGCTATATCACATGTCAATTGGGCTATCTGATTGGAGTTGATGTTGATTCATAGGCTTTACTGGCATGGAATTTTTGCCCATATTCATGGCAAGTCTGTCTATTGGGAATCTAATGGTTGGCCTATTCATTTTTTAGCTCAAAGTGGTATGATCCATTGTGATGATCATGATATCTTTTTTCCTACATTTATTGCCATTTACCACCAAATCTTTGCATAAGAGATGATAGACAATTAGATTTATGCTATAGAAAAAGTAGGCAATAAGCAAGGTAGACAGGGATTTCTTGGGAACATGTTACTACTCCTAAGAGGAACAAGGGGTGCTCCCTATTATGGCCACTAGGAGATGCCTTTGCTTTGAGATATGTGTGGATGTCAAGAGCCATGGGTGAGAATAGCTAAAGCCCTCATAAACAAAGTTGAACTTGTGGATTAGTCACCAAAGATTTTCAATCCAGTTCTAAGGATGAGGGAAGCACACCTCAGTTTCCTTCCCACAAGTCCAGAACAATGCATTTTGCAATGAAGGTGATGACTCTCGGATAGAACAGGGACAAGTCTGTGTAAGCAGGACCTTCCACTCTTCCCCCAGGAAGCGCACTTAACACTGATAAGGGAATGCCACTGTGAGATGGTATAACACAAGACAAAGGGAAGCAGGTGATGGACGAACAATTACATGAGTGGGTGCCTACTAGTGCTAGATCAAAGGAAGGATATAAGGAGCTACCTAAGGGGGTTCTACCCAGGTAGCAATGCTACACCCCACTCACTCACATGGGTTCACCACTCACCCATGCAATGGTCATGTTTCTGACTTACCCCAATCATACACAATGCATGCATGGGGCACCAACTCACTCTAGTATAAGATGAATTTAACATTATTTCCAATTCCAATTATTGCACTAATTTTAGAATTAATTTGAAGGAAAGATCGTCATAACTTCAACAAAACATAGAAAATTTGTTTGTAGTTTTCACCATTCAAAGGCAACCTTTTTATAGATAAGTATTGATTGCTTAGGCATAGGGTTGTTTTAGAGTTGAAGCCTAATGAAAACATTGCTTGAAAGAGGATATTGCTTGGGAAAGTATTGGTTCTCTCCGTGCTAATCCCCCAAATTTGTCTCAAAAGGAGGGAGAATGTTATGTCCACATATAGAGTCGGTCTTAGTTTGAGACATTTGAGACACCATGAATCTATATAAGTGGAGACATTAATCACTTGGATCATCCTTGGGAATGGGGCCTTCCAAGCATATGTTTTGCTAGGTTGAGAAACCCTCTAGGCATGTGTGTCCCTAACAACATTTGTGTGCATATGGGATGCATAGTCTTAACTAGGATGGACTCTAGCTAAGGGGTGATCCTAAGGGATCTAGGTGATGCACTAGCCTACACCACATGTGTCCCTCCATGTGTTTGTATACGTCTGATTATTGAGCTTGGAGGTCAAAACAAAAATATAAGAGATCCTAGAACCCCCATACTATGTGAGTAAGGTGTTAGGGGCTATTTTAGAGAGAGAGAGAGAGAGAGAGAGAGAGAGAGAGAGAGAGAGAGAGAGAGAGAGAGAGAGAGAGCATAAAAAATGTGAAGACAAGATGGTGGGCCCTAAAGATGCTGAGTTGTTCCAAGGTGTAGGCTTTTGTATGCTCAAAGAGAAAGTAAAAGTAACTTTCTCCTCTCTTTCCATTGCCTTAGCAAATGCATGGCAACTTTCTTATGGCTATTACCTTGAACTCATTTATGCCAGTGATGGCCTCTTCCAATCTCCTATGGATGTCTATAATTTGTTGCTTATAGATTGCATGGTGTTGTACATCAATACACAATGATTAAGCAAGAAATGGATCTAGAATGATCTTTCTCAAATATGAGAAACAAAACCAACTAATTAAACTTGCAAGGAAAAATATATCAAAGGTGTATTGATCAATGTCACTAGCTTGTAGACAGTCAAATAGGGATTATTGCAAAGATCTTTGAAAAAAGTGAAAATATAAAAAGAAGCATCTCAAAATAGAGCATGGTTTTGATGAATCCAAATAGTTCAAAGTGCATAGAATTTGATCCAATATAGGGTCTTATTGTGTTGATGTAGACCAGTTGATACTCTACCGAAATACCAAATTGATTTTCCTAAATTTACAATAGGAAAATGAGCTCTTGGATCTATTGACAATGTTTTTAAAATGTCAAGAAAAAATGCAATCCCTAAAAAGGAAATGAAATCCACATGCAAGACATGACCTCATCACCCCACTCATCCATGATAAGTTCTCACAACTCATCCATAGCATGTTTAAATAGCTCATTTGATAGATGCTAGAATAGTGTGGGTGGGGGCTATGGTACCAGATTGTGTCTAAGTGACTCATATATCTAATGGTGTGGCTCATGTGGTGGGAGGTACTAGGTAGCATGGAGGTAGGTCATTGAGATGGGTCATATGTGGAGACTCTACTACATTGTCCTCACCACTTCTACAACATGATATAATCTATGATGATGATGACATCTCCTAACGAGACAAGATAGCTTGGTGGAGTACGTCTACCTGATCCAGGATCATGCTAGCTACAAAGTCATTTGGCTAGGCTAAACTCATCTATGAGAGACATGAATAAACTAATCCTGATGACCTATGATTATAGACACAGCTATTATATTGATGGGACACAAATAGAACCCCAAAAAAATATTGAATCAATGTGTTGAATTAACAAAACTAATTACATGAAAAGCTTGAAATTAATTAACATGAAAAGTGCAATTTGGGAATGTGTAAAAGAGATGGAATGAAAATTGCAAAAAGAAAGGGAATGCAGAATATAGAATGTGAAAAAGAGAAGGGATGTGGAATATGGAATGTGGAATGTGAAAAAGAGATGGAATGCAGGAAAGAAAGGGAATTAACAAAACTAATTACATGAAAAGCTTGAAATTAATTAACATGAAAAGCGCAATTTGGGAATGTGTAAAAGAGATGGAATGAAAATTGCAAAAAGAAAGGGAATGCATAATATAGAATGTGAAAAAGAGAAGGGATGTGGAATATGGAATGTGGAATGTGAAAAAGAGATGGAATGCAGGAAAGAAAGGGAATGCGGAATACAAAATGCCAAAAAGAGACGGAATGCCAAATGCAAGAAAAGACAGAATGCAGCATGCAAAATAGAGAGGAAATGTAGAATGTGGAATGCAAAAAAGAGACGAAATGCAAAAAAGAGAGGGAAAGCCCAAATGTAGAGTGCAAAAAAGAGATGGAATGCAGAATGCAAAAAAGAGAGGGAATGTAGAATGCAGAGTGCAAAATGCAAAAAGAGAGGAAACAAAAGGGGACAAGAAGGAAAGAGAAGGAAAGCTGAAGAAAAGAGGAAAATAGAAGGGAGGGAGAAGAAAAGAGAGGAGAAGAGAAGGGAGGGAGAAGTGAAGAGAGGCAAAGAGAAGGAAAGGAGAAGAAAAGAAGAAAAGCGAAGGGGGGAGAAGAAAAGAGAGGAGAAGAGAAGGGAAGGAGAAGAGAAGAGAGGCAAAGAAAAGGAAAGGAGAAGAAAAGAGGAAAAGAGAAGGGGGGAAGAAGAAAAGAGAGGAGAAGAGAAGGGAGGGAGAAGAGAACAAAGGCAAAAAGAAGGGAAGGAGAAGAAAAGAGGAAAAGATACGGGAAGGAGAAGAAAAGAGAGAAAAAGAGAAGGGAAGAAGAAAAAAAAAGAAGGAAAGAAGAAGAGAACATACGAAAAGAGAGGGAAGGAGAAGGTAAGGATATTAAAAGAGAAGGGAAGGAGATGAAAAGAGAAGAAAAGGGGAAGAAAAGCGGAAAAGAGAAGGGAGTGAGAATAAGACAGAAGGGAAGGTGAAGAAAAGAGGAAAAAGATGGGAGAGAGAAGAAAAGAGAAGAGAGAAAGATGAAAACTGAAGAAAAGGAGAAGGTAAGGAGGGAAAAAAAGAAGGAAAGAAGAAGAGAATAGAAGAAAAGAGAGGGAAGGAGAAGGGAAGGATATTAAAAGACAAGGGAAGGAGATGAAAAGAGAAGAAAAGGGGAAGCAAAGAGAAGGGAGTGAGAAGAAAAGAGAAGGGAAAGTGAAGAAAAGAGGAAAAAGATGAGAGAGAGAGAGAGAGAGAAGAAAAGAGAGGAAAAGAGGAGAGGGAGATGAAAAGAGAAGAAAAGGAGAAGAAAAAAGAAGAAAAGAGGGAAGAAGCAGGGAGAGGAAAAGTGTAAGGCCGCAAAGGATGCCACGTGTCAACTATGGAGGACAACGAGTATGGGGGGTCCCAAGCCCCTGCCCCATAGCCGTGTCAAAGCCCTCTCCCACTCCCAAAAGAGCCGACAAGATGTATAATAAACTTCACCAATGTGTTTGTTGAGGTTGTATGAATGCTTTTTGCACTTTGCAAAAGGGCATTGGCCATGTCTATATCACAAGCATTGTAAAATGCTGGAAGAGGTGTATGTCAAACCACCTCCGGGCTTTGAAATTACAGCAAATGCACTTCAAGTATGCAAGCTCAGCAAAGCTTTATATGGGCTGAAACAGGCCCCTTGTGCATGGTATGCCAAGATACATGCCTTTTTGACCAGCAAGGGGCAACACAATAGTCCTACTGAGAGCACCCTCTACATCAAGATGGATGGGGGGGAAATATTAGTCATCCTTCTTTATGTCGATGACTTACTGCTCACAGGGTCGAATGAAGGAAAAATTGCAGATTTCAAAGCTGATTTGCAGACCAACTTTGACATGTCAGATTTGGGGCTGCTTCACTTTCTAAGATGAGTGCAAAGATAGCATGTGGTTCACATCTAGGTCAGCATAGGAGAGCACTAAAAAGATATGCTACAAAGCTAGGGATCATTCACCATACCAGTAATATCGCAATACCCCTCATGAACTCAGAGAGTAGGATTTTTTTGTCTCCCCCAGGACCTGACTATTACATGATCCCAGAGAGCAAGAATACTAAATGGCATGCACTTGTGATAGACATGAATGGTGTGTTGATTTATCATCACAACCATGAAAAGTAGATATTCTAGCCCCGATGGCATCATCATGCACAGCAAGTGCGAGACTTCTATAGAAGGCCCGATTGTGACTTGACATTTTTGGTGCCAGAGGATGCAAAGACTTTTTTGTGTTAGGCTGCTGGATGGTTTAACGTATATATATATGGAGCTCCCAATGGAGACACAACCTATTGCAGTAGTTTAAGTTGTGTTTTCCTGGCCTGGAGAATGTTATCTCAGGATTTTTGGATCAGGAATATTGTGACAGGGCACATTTCACCATTTTTTATGGGAAACCAATCTTTTTCAAAAACCTGTGTATTTCTAGGAGAAATACCCTTTCTATGATGTGTCAAGCATCATTCTTCTAGATGACACCTTCTACAAGTATACTAGAAATCCAGAAGGGACATTTTGTGTACTCCCAAAGTTAGATTCAGTCCCTGTGCATTGGCAACACAATTTTTTGGTTAAGCATGTAGGACCCAGTTATGGCAATGGTTAAACTCATGGGATCACCAACAGTTTGCATCTAAAGACTACTTTTGTGCTTGGGAAGATACAGATAGCCTGCTAGTTGCAAAAAATCATGTTGTATAGCCTGGATGGGTGATAACCCCAATTGTGGAGTTGATTGCTTCTAGGGCATGTAACATGTTTATTAGACCGAGGCAGAGGACATAGTTTAAGTTGTTAGCTGTGAAATTGTTCAAGGACTACAAATACTACCTGTAAACTTGGTCATGTACCTTGTTTCATGAGGTGTAATTTTGGGCTACTAGATTATGTACAATTGTTCAGCTAGATCATGAATATAATACCAGACCATGTAATTATTCTTTGTGACTTGCATCATGTCTTGCCTAGCTATAGTGCTTTCTGACTGCTTGCAAATATTATCAGTAATAACTTGGATCATGTGCCCTATGGTTGGATCATGAAGTATTACTTTTGCTAATGGATCATGACCATTACTTGACTGATGTATATATAGTGGTTTCTCACATATTGGGTACAACCAATCATACTTGGCTTCTTTTTTACGAGGAGACAAATAAACAATCATGGAAAATGGCAAGCAAATAAAAAATCATAGAAAATGAAAGCAAGTGTGGGAAATAAATTAATTAGAATGTGGTCTAGAGATCATAAGGCATGCTATTGTAGACAGCCTCATACTCTTCAAGTGATAACAAGTTTCTATCTCCCTCAATGGCTTCTAATGGAAACTTGATTGACCTTACAAGATGGGAATATAATATGACCTCAGGTTTGTGATCAAGAAGCTTGTAGTGGAAGTCACCTTAATGACTATAAAAGAGACCCTTCACAACAAAGGAGTTTGTAGTAATTATGTTGCCCCAAGCATCCTTTGTAGCCTTTTGGCTCTTCTTCTTAGCTTTGGTACACTTCAAGATGTAGAAGTCAGCACCCTCTTCATTGTATACCCCTGCATTCACGGCAAAGTTGTCCCCCACACAAAGAGCATTGCTAAGCATTTCATGATGCCCTTCCAAGAGAGGCTCCTCAATGAGCTCCTCATTAGTATCCAAAACACCTGCATCGTCAGGAACGATGATGTGATATTCCCAACTTGGCACATGCTTCTTATTGGTGTAGTGTCCCCAAGAATCTTGAATACAAGCATTGCAGTAGCATGACAACCTTTTCATAGCTATTTGACCAACAACCCTTTGCACAACTCCTTGTATACAATGCATGGATTGTGTCTATGGCACAAGTTGATAGTCTCATTGTTTAGATCTATCAATATCTCCTTATTTAACAACCTAAAACACTCGTGCTACATTCCTCTCCTTAGATGCATAGCTGGCTTGAGCCCCATGAGACAAGTTGGTCCTCAAAAAATCCACGACATCTCTTGCAATTTTTAAGGTGGCTCCATTTGTCTTTAGTTGTTCATGTGTCAATGTTCTCTTCACAATAGCCCCAGCCCCATTGTACTCGCCCTTTCCATGTCCAGATCCAAAGAAATTTCATGTCATCTTCAAACCCACCAACTGTTCAAATCTAGAAACGATATAGAAAGATCTTCTAGCCTTGAATTGGGAGGCTGCTCCATCCAACCAAACCTAGTGCCTAGTTAGTTCCAACCCTTGATCTAACAACCACCTATGATGTAGCATAAAGCAATGTTGGACAAAGAGGGTGTCGTGCACCTTGTCGTCTGAAATGAAAAAATGAAATGTCTTCTTCACCTTAGATCCAATATGGACATGTTATGTGGACAAAATTTGTAACCTAGCTAAAGTGCCAGTACATGGACTAAATCTTGTTTTGCTCCTTGAAAGAATAGTTCTCTGTGAAGTCCACCACTGAAACCACAACATCTTCAGGAAACCTCAACAGAAACTCTTTGAACTATTTAGTTTGCCACCTGCAAGTATAATTGTGCTTGATGAATATTTTGAGGTGAGACTTCATTAATCGTATAAGTTCGTTGCAATACATCTCCTTGCCAACAAGGTCTTTCCTTTGCTTCTTTTTCCCCTGGACAATGGTTCCTATCTCCACATTCTGGAAGACCATCACCATCACCGCTGGAAACAAAATTCATCTTGCATGGCTACGTAGCATGACATTTTGTGTGGGCCACATTTTTTGCAGTCACCCAAAAGACACCCACAATGGTGGTAGCAGTCTTCAAGAGGTTTGGGGCACAACACATAATTCCAAAGACTAGTGACACCCATGTTAGCATGTTGAACAGCTTTGCAGCCACAATCCCCTTCACTATTTCCACATACCTTACAGTCATAGTTGCAGCATGATCCATGAATCCCAAAACTTTGGGTCCTCAGCTGGTTGACTGCATCCTTCAAAAAACACATTTGCACATGATAAATGCAGTAGCATGTGTACCTGCACTTCATCTTTCGAACAGAATAGGGCTTCAAGCACTCAAACAAAGTTGTTGAATCTTGATCTCTGGAAATTTTTGCTTGAATCATTGGAAGAGCTCAACTATGCCGGTGCACAAAACAAAGGGATCACAATTGGATAGAAATCACTCTATGGATAGAAATCATAGCTTGCATATGTAAAGCACTCCATGGACATACTAAGAACTTGTAGAGCACTCACAAAGCACATACAGAGAACTTGTAAATTTCTTTCAAAGCACATTACAAGTAGAAAGCAGTGGAAAAGAACTCATAAAGCAGTGAAGAAAAGCCCAAGCAGCACTGCCAAAGTTGTAACAAGCACATGCAAAGCAGTGCTAAAGCACATGTAAAGGACTTGGGCAAAAAGCTTTTAATATGACGATTGTTTTCAAGGACTTTAAAAGCAAATCCCCAGCAGTGAAAAAGCACTACTAAAGCATTGTCATAGCACTGAAAAGCACATGTAAAACACTCCTCAAATAGAAAGTCATGGGCAAGCAGCCACAAATCAATGTTAAAGCACTCATAAAGCAGTCAAGAAAAGGACAAGCAATCATAAAGCACAACCAAAGTAGTAACAAGCCCATGCAAAGCTCTACCAAAGCACATGAAAAGCACATGTAAAGCACCATGGTTCCTATCTCCACATTCTGGAAGATCTTCACCATCACCTTTTTGGAAACAAAATTCATCTCGCGTGGGCATCATGACATTTTGTGTGGGCCACATTTTTTGGAGTCACCCAAAAGACACCTACAATGGTGGTAGTAGTCTTCAAGAGGTTTGGGGCACAACACAGAATTCCAAAGACTAGTGACACCCATGTTAGCATGTTGAACAACTTTGCAGCCACACTCCCCTTCACTATTTCCACATACCTTATAGTCATAGTTGCAGCATGCTCCATGAATACCAAAACTCTGGGTCCTCAGTTGGTTGACTGCATCCTTCAAAAAACACATTTGCACATGATAAATGTAGCATCATGTGTACCTACCCTTCATCTTTTGAACAAAATAGGGCTTCAAGCACTCAAACAAGCATTGCTGAATCTTGATCTCTAGAAAATTTTCCCTAAATCATTGGAAGAACTTAACCTATGCCGGTGCACAAAAGAAAGGGGGCACAATTGGATAGAAATCACTCTATGGATAGAAATCATAGCACATATGTAAAGCACTCCATGGACATACTAAGAACTTGTAGAGCACTCTCACAAAGCACATACAAAGAACTTGTAAATTTCTTTCAAAGCACATTACAAGTGGAAAGTAGTGGAAAAGCAATCATAAAGAAGTCAAGAAAAGGACAAGCAGTCATAAAGCACTGCCAAAGCAGTAACAAGCACATGCAAAGTAGTAATAAGCACATGTAAAGGACATGTAAAGCACATGCAAAGCACTGCTAAAGCACATCCAAAGCTCTGCCAAAGCACATGCAAGGCACCTATAAAGCACTCTTCAAATAGAAAGCAGTGGACAAGTTGCCACAAATCATGCAAAGCACATTACAAGTGGAAAGCACATTACAAGTGGAAAAGCACTCATAAAGTAGTCAAGAAAAGGACAAGCAGTCATAAAGCACTGCCAAATCAGTAACAAGCACATGCAAAGCACTGCCAAAACACATGTAAAGCACATGCAAAGCACTACCAAAGCACATGTAAAACTCCACCAAAGCACATGTAAAGCACTCTTCAAATAGAAAGCAATGGGGAAAAGTTGCCACAAATCATGCAAAGCACCTTACAAGTGGAAAGCAATGGAAAAGCACTCATAAAGCAGTCAAGAAAAGGACAAGAAGTCATAAAGCACTGCCAAAGCAATAACAAGCACATGCAAAGCACTACCATAGCACATGTAAAGCTTTGCCAAAGCACATGTAAAGCACTCTTCAAATAGAAAGCAGTGGACAAGTTGCCCCAAATCATGCAAAGCACATTACAAGTGGAAAGCAATGGAAAATCAAGAAAATGACAAGTAGTCATAAAGCACTGCCAAAGCAGTAACAAGCACATGCAAACTTCAAATAGAAAGCAGTGGACAAGCAGTCACAAATCAATGTTAAGGCACTTTCAAAGCAGTCACAAAGCACTTATAGAGAACTTGTAAATTTCATGCAAAGCACATTACAAGTAGAAAGCAGTGGAAAAGCACTCATAAAGCAGTCAAGAAAAGGACAAGCAGTCATAAAGCATGGCCAAAGCAATAACAAGCACATGCAAAGCATTGCAAAAGCAATGCCAAAGCACTGACAAATAGTCAAAAAATCAAGCTTTCAAAAAGCAAAATTTAAAAGGAAAGCAGTGGTAACAGTCATCAATCACTGAGCAATTCTTAGCAAAATCTAAGAAGTCAAAAGCACATGCAAATAACATGCCAAACCACATACAGAGCTTTGCTAAAACAAGACCAAACCAATCACAAAAGCAAGTAGTGACAAAGCAGCACTAAAGCATTGTCATAGCACTAAAAAGCACATGTAAAGCACTCCTCAAATAGAAAGTAGTGTACAAGCAGCCATAAATCAATGTTAAAGCACTTTCAAAGCAGTCACAAAGCACATACAGAGAACTTGTAAATTTCATGCAAAGCACATTACAAGTAGAAAGCAGTGGAAAAGCACTCATAAAGTAGTTAAGAAAAGGACAAGCAATCATAAAGCACTACCAAAGTAGTAATAAGCACATGAAAAGCACTACCAAAGCAATCACAAAGCATTGCTAAAGCACTGACAACTAGTCAAAAAGTCAAGCTATGAAAAAAAAGTTTTTAAAAGGAAAGCAATGGTAAAGCAGTCACTCTAGGCATGAATCCAATGCCATAGAAGCTTCTAAAGTGAAAAGATAGCCCTAAAGCACTTGCAAGAGCACTTCTAAAGTGACAAACCCAACTGGGCACATGTGAAAACACTTCTAACATTGCTAAAGCAAATGCAAAGCACACTGTAAAGCACAAGCAGAAACTAGTCACAAACCAGTTACAAGAGAAGCTATGAGTGACACGGCCATGCAAGAGGACCAAGCGGCATTGACAAAGCAATCCAATAGAAGATCCACTTGAATGTGTGATTCCTTAACTTGGAGTCTACATGGCTCCAGGCAGTTACATAACAGTGAGAATGCAACATCAAATCAATTGATCATGGCAAAAACCAGTCCAGAAGTAGTTCATTATGGCAAAAACCAGTCAAGAAGCAGTTCATTATGGCAAAAACCAATCTAAAAGTAGTTCATCAAGGCAAAAACTAGTCTAGAAGGAGTTCAACATGGCAAAAACCAATCTAGAAGCAGTTCATTATGACTAAGATGAGGAATCATGGGGAGGCGAATCCAGACCTGAGGTTCCTCAAGAAGATGGATAGGGTGCTTCACATAGGTTTTTCTGCTTATCCTCTTTCTACAAAAGTCTTTCTTATTGGGGGACACCCGTGTTTCTTGAGTCCAAAATGCAAACACAATATCTTGATCCTCCTCTATAATACTGCTACATCATTGTTGTTGTTGTCTTTGACAAGAGGATAGTGACAACATTCTCTGTTCTTCGATGGGC